>NC_134811.1:45326434-45328934 GCF_046742065.1 Oratosquilla oratoria | reverse complement strand
TTTTTCCATCCACAATAAAATGTGTGCATGAGGAAGCCCTCGTTTCTGCCACTCGATACTGTATAAGTGAGCCTTAACACCACCGAAAACCCTTTTCTTCACCAACTCATCTATGAGGGCATCTATTTTCATCTTGAACACCCTACTCACTAAATCTGGCCTGTCTTGAATCTGATTGTATATGGCATCGTCGCCTACACTGGTAGCGCTAACAGAATCTTTCAACTCTTCCCAGTGAGGGTTCATCGTGAACGTAATGAAGAAATCCGGAGAACCGTACGTTGTAACGTACGTTAGAATATCTTGCTGACGCTGCTTCATGTACCTTGGTCCTCCCACGAAAGTGGGAGGTATTATCACCCTTTGACCCACGTTCTTCCCCGAGTCTGCAGCCAAAATATCGGCACGTTCTTTTCGCATTGTACTCTGGTTAAACTCTATGAACGATAACCGCAACGACTCAACCTTCACATAGTTGTCGACCACGAATTGCTGGAATAACCTTCGCATCTCTGTCAAGTAGTTAAAGCTACCTTCACGTTCCATGTAAAGAGATGAGTAGTACATGCAAGGGCTAAGGGTGTCGTACGTTTTCGCTGAGGTAGCTTCTAATTGCTGTTCGAACGAAGGTGGTTCATCACTCTATTGTCACATTTCCCTATTTTTAACTTCTTATTTTTCTTGAATTGATGACTATAGCCAAGATCCCCGTTAGGGAACAATAGTGGATACTGGAAACTATAATAAAAGAAATTCGTGTGATGGACCAAACGCGTTCTATACTTTGAACCCTCTTTTATTGAACTGATGATTATACGCATTGGATCTTTTGCAGGGTTTAACTTGACTATCGCCCCCATTTCAACAGAAGCTGTCGGGAGGTGATAGACTCCCTTATGTTCCCGGGTTAGTACACCCTCAGCTGACTTTAACGTGATTGACATGTTTGGCACACTATCATATTTCTTCATGTGAGCCTCAATCAACCCCTTTGCAGTCTCAAGCTCTTGGAGCATACCGGATAGGCAACTGTTGTGTTCAGCCATATAATCGTAGAAGAGTGTGACTATGGACTGGTTTTCTGTTATTTCCTTTTGTTCTCTTTTTCTACGGTTTACTGTTTGTTTGGAGACTTTCTCATCCGGCTTTCGTGTTACACGGACAGTTCTAATCTTTAATTGTTGGTCTCTGTCATAATAAAAGTATAGGTCCAAATACGAATTATCATTTCTCCGTTCCGGCGCCCCTGGAAACGGTGAAGATTGAATTATTTTCTGAGCATCCAACGTGGACAAACTATGATATATCCTACCCTGAATCTTGTAAGACATCACTGACTCTGCTGCATTTTCCAACTTTTTGGAAGTCGAGAAAGACGTAAATGAGAACATATTATTCAACCCCACTAAATTATTGAAAAAACGTTTAGAGAGCGGCGACTTTCCCTTGTACAGATCTTCGAGTACCTTATCCTTTATCTCGGTTGGTACAGTGAGTGGAGTCTGCCCCTGGTTACAACATATTGTCTGGAGCTCATTTTTCCACAGCAGCGCATTGCATATTTTACACTTTCTCCCCCCAAAATCCCCATATAATTTAGTTTCACTTCTTTGTCTGCTTCGCGTAACGATCCCTTCACATTCTCATGCGCACGCCCACGCGGATTACTTTCCTCAGCTGTCTTCTTTTTGGCGATTACTGTACGTTGGTTCCTCATTTCAGTGAGAACACGGTTTTCCTGTTCTGTGTAGTCCTTCAATTCCTTTGGTGAACACTCCGACTCACCCATCCGCTTCTTTTGTTGGGAGATGTATTCCGATTCATTATTTTTCATTTTTTCTAACATTGTTTTCCGCAGCTTATTATCCACTTCATTCTTTTCCGCTTGTAACCGTTTTTTCTCTTTTTGGATATTTTTCAGGTCTCTTTTCAACTCTACTTTCCTTTGCTCCCTCTTTTTTTCTTGCTGGCGCCTCACATTCTTCATAGCGAACACGTTTTTTCGGGCGTTTCTTTTAAATGTCTTGAACCTACGCTCTAAATAGTACAACTGGTATTGCCTGTGTCCTCTTCCACCATTACCACAAAATTTTTTGTAGCCTGCGTAGTAGTGCTTCTTGAAATTTCCTACAACCTCGGAAGAAATATCCCCGCTATACGGTTCCAGGTCATCTATTGTACTATCACTGTACTCGTATGTTGGTGAATTGCGTAACATCCCGTTGAAACAAAGGACTATACGTTGGAATTGTTTTATAGATTGCTCCGCGACGCATGTCGTAGATGGTCGGTTTTTACACTTTTCGTAATATTCGGCGTGGCATTTCTTACGCTCTTCTGTTAACTGTGCTCTGAGAACTTTGTCAATAGTTGATTTGTCAATCTTTTTTTGTTTTGTCACCCAAGCCCAGAAATGTCGCTGTCGCCTTTTCATGGCGGCTTCACTATCACGGGGTTCTTTGACCTTTTCATCGTAAAAAGAAGGAAATTTTTCACGGTG
>NC_134811.1:45311434-45321434 GCF_046742065.1 Oratosquilla oratoria | reverse complement strand
CTGACTTTGGCATTTATCTCTGTGAGATTTCAATCTTGACGCAATGCCCTGTAGTTCCTGGCTGCAGTCTTTGCATTTAGCTCGGTACCCTTTGCCAGAAGTTGTTGGTAGTTTTTTAAGATAATTCCAGACAGGATAATTTTTTCTGTCTGAAGGAACCGCTCTGCCAGGTCCAGAAGACATCCTTCCTGGTTGATTCCAAAGCAGCAACTGACTCAGTAAGAAGCTGCTTACCTAGAACAAGTTTCAACATGCACAGTGATATACACTACATGTAGGCTTATACCGTTCCTTGTATACTTGATATGCTAAAAATGTCCTTTAGCAATCAGATCACATATCAGATAGCAATCCCACAATGTTTAAAATCTATAAAAAATCTATTTAAATCCAATAAATCTGATTTGAATAAAAAAATAGATTTTCTATATTTAAAAAAAAAAAAAAAAAATAGAAAAAAAAAATCACCAACCCTGGTGTTCACTAACCTCATACAATAATACCTGTAAAGTCCGGCTAAAATTGGCATTTCAAAGCATAACAGTGCCTTGAAAATATTTTCTTATTTCACTATAAATGTTTATATTAACTTATACCGCATTGAATAAGTCAATAGTTGATATATTTGTCCTATATACAATGTTAGGTGTCTAGTTTTGATATATTTGTCCAATATAAAATGTTAGGTTACAAAGAAAGCAATGGCCTCCGCTAGCGGACCCAGGGATCTGGGTGCGCACATCCTGTGTAATAGTAGTGCTTGATATATTTATATATATATATATATATATATATATATATATATATATATATATATATATATATATAATATACATACATATATATATATGTGTGTGTGTAAACATATATATATATATATATGTATATATATACATATATATATATATATATATGTACGTATATATATACATATACATATATATATATGTATACTATATATATATGTGTATATATATATGTATATATATATATTTATACATATATATATATATATATATACATATATATATATATATATATACACACGTGTTATCTTAAGTACACAGACACGGAGTACCTTTGAGGCCCATTATTGCCCTCCCACGTACAACCTAGCGTCGATGATGGCCAAACGACTCAGGCAACTGGTGATGAACTCTTCGCAGATGTTGAAGAACTCCAATGAGGTCCTGGGAAAAATTCGAAACATCAGTGTGGAGAAGGGTGAAGTAATGGTCTTGTTTGATGTAAAATTCATGTTTACGTCTTTACGCAAGACCTGGTAAAGCGTTCCGTCATGTCCGCGATGGAAGGAACGCCGGAATTCCTGGAGAATGAGAAACTGTCACCAGAAGAACTCATGGCGTTGGTAAGTTTATGCCTGGATTCTGCCTTTTTCAGGTTCAGATACTCGGTTTACCACCAGAGAGTCGGGACTCCCATGGGCTCACCTGCATCAGTGATTTTAGCTGAAATCACTATGCAGTGCTTCTAGGAGGAGAGCTTAGTAGCAGCGCCAACTTCCTTGAAATTGTGGGTACGATACGTGGACTACGTATTTGTAGTCTGAAGGCGGGAGAGGTTGACGGTTTCCTAACGCAGCTCAGCCCTAAGAACGAGGCTATCCAATTTGAAATGGAGGAAGATGTGGAAGGCAAATTGCCGTTCTTGGATATATTGGTGACACGAAACGGGAACTCCTTGTTCACTAGTGTTTACAGATAGTCCACACACACCGACTGCTTGTTGGACTACGAGAGCAACCACCCTAGTTTTGAATGCTTCCACTGTGCAAGATGTGGTGGTCTTCAGGTAGTTGGGAGGTAAGAATAAGTGATGCTGCAAGTTCAGTTGATCATGAAATATTATTGTGAAGAATTTCATAAACCAAGAATTCACAAAAACTGTTTAAACATAACTTTGAATATGAACTAACACCACATGTCATGTTACTCTTTGATGAATAAAAATGCGTAAAACCAAGAAATCCATCCTGTATGAAATATTTTCACCACTTAGTGAAAGAGGAATTAATGGGAAATATAGTTTATGATAATGATGATGAATTTCTTATTCATCGAGTTGTTTGGCATCAAGGAGAGATCTTTTCATCAATACTGAACAGGTATGCTGAATATGTAAATAATCACTACAAGGAAAATGTTATTGTCTTTGAGGGTATCCAGAAAATTTCTTGCTTTAAGAGTCACTCTCTAAGAAAGATTCCCATACAAATGAAACATTTCCCTGATGAAGACATTTGTTTCACAAAGTAGCAATTAATGACTCTTTAACTGCCCTTATCCATACGCCCTTAAACAAAATTAAAAACTACAACTAAAGTAAGAGTTCAAACATTCTTCAATAAAGCATACAAAATAATCTTCTGTCATATTACGTAACTGCCGATACGCGGAATACGCGGAACGTCAAAACCGCGCACATCAATAGAAATATATATATATACATATATATATATATATATATATATACACACACACACACACACACACACACACACACACACACACACACACACACACACACACACACACACACACACACACACACACACACACACACACACACACACACACACACACACACACACACACACACACACACACACACACACACACATTACGTAACTGCGGATACGCGGAATACGCGGAACGTCAAAACCGCGCACATCAATAGAAATATATATATACATATATATATATACATACACACACACACACACACACACACACACACACACACACACACACACACACACACACACACACACACACACACACACACACACACACACACACACGCGCGCGCGCGCGCGCGCGCAAACACACACACACACACACACACACACACACACACACACACACACACACACACACACACACACACACACACACACACACACACACACACACACACACACACACACACACACACACACACACACATATACATATATATATATATATATATATATAGTGTATATATATATATATATATATACACACACACATATGTATAGTATATATATATATATATATATATGTATATATATATATAATTTAATGTAGATTATTTTATGTATTGACACATTTTCCTCTAAAGTGAGTCCTAAGACAATTACAAAAATTACAAATTACAGAAATTACAAATCCGGGGCGATAGAGGGGTGCAAAATTCATATTACAAAGACAATAAAGCATATTGCAGGTTTTCACAATTCATCTCCTTATTCATTCTTTTTGAACCTCTGCTGAGTGGCCTATTTGTAGTTAGTTCTACGCGGAGAAATGGCTTCCCTCCGCAGGGCGGGGAAGATGTCTTCGTAGACTCAATCTCTCTCTGGAGAAACAGAGAGGTTATGGCGAGGTTGGTTATGGTAACAGTAATTTGTTTTTGGTAATAGCACTACCACAAATGTGTCTGCACCTAGCAACGCATTTCTTCATTTATGGGCGTATATAGATCTGTTATATAGTCGTTATCTAATCATTACATATGTGTTTTAAAGTTCGCCAACGTCGCTTTGTTGGCCTCAGTCTCAGGCGGGAAGTAGAACAGGTATGACTGATACAGTTGTTAACTGGTGACCTCCACATAAAGATAGAAGTAGAAGAGAAATAGTAGTAGATCCTAGACTAAAAGCCTTGGAACAATAGATTTCGTTGTGCATATATTAAGTTTGTTATTGTGACTTTTACAAAAACCAGAAGCGCATGTCTAGGAGCCCAGCCACAATGGACAAGTCGAATATTAGGTGGACTTAAAACTAGGTATGATAGTTCGTAGACGGGATATCCTGTATGTTACGAATAGGTAAATGTAATCAAGTATATGCAATGAAGTAAACACACACACACACACACACACACACACACACACACACACACACACACACACACACACACACACACACACACACACACACACACACACACACACACACACACACACACACACACACACACACACACACACACACACACACACACACACACACACACACACACACACACGCTAGTGGCGCATTGGAGGAGTTCCTGGCTGTCACTACGGCGGTCCGGGTTCGAATCCCGCCGAGGGCTGAAATAATTTCAGTATCACTGCGCTGCAAGTCGTTACACCAACTCTCGTGGGCAGGGAGTTGGGTGTGTGTGCGTGTAAGGTCGTCACAGCATTATCCATAGATCGGTCATATAATTATGTGCTCTATCTCTCTTTCGTGAGGGAAATAGCTGTCGATCGCGAGTCCAACACGTGAACCAAGACCATAGTGAATCACACACACACACACACACACACACACACACACACACACACACACACACACACACACACACACACACACACACACACACACACACACACACACACACACACACACACACACACACACACACACACACACACACACACACACACACACACACACACACACACACACACACACATACACACGGCTCGACGGCGCAGTGGTGGCGTTCGGAACTGCTAACTCAGCGGTCCTAATTCGATTCCCGCCCAGGGCTGAAATAATTTCAGTTTCGCTGCGCTGCAAGCCGTTACTCCAACTCTCGTGGACTGAGAGCTTTGTGTGTGTGTGTGTATTTTACCTAGTTGTATTATACGGGAAGGGAGCTATGCTCGTGTTGACCCGTCTTTGTATCTCTCAGCATCAAGTTTTTTCTTAAAATCTTGAATAGTGTTTGCACACACTGTTTCTTTGTCTAATTTGTTCCAAGTGTCTTTCACTCTGTGTGGGGAGCTATTTTTTTCAGGTCTCTTCTGTGATTATCTTTTTTTTTTAGTTTTTTTCGTGTCCTCTTGTTTTTCCATTGTCCCATTTCAATAAATCATTCTTATCTAAGATTTCCATTCCTTTCATAATTCTATAGATAGTTAGTAGGTCTCCTCTTTCCCTTCTTTGTTCCAGAGTTGGTAATTCTAATTTGGACAGTCTTTGTTTATATGTCATTTTGGAAAGAGTTGGTGCCAGTTTTGTTGTTGCTCTTTGTATTATTTCTATTTTTTTTATATTCTTTTTGGTACTGGGTGTCCATAGTGTTGCAGCGTACTCGAGTTTTGGTCTTATTGGCGTAGTTGAAAATTTTCATCATTTCCTCGTCCAAATACGCTAATACCACTTTTATTGACCTCAATAAATTGTAGGTTTCTCCGACTATTTTACTGACATGCTTATCCGGTGTCAAGTCTTTGCTGATCATCACTTCAAGGTCTTTTTCCGAGTTTACTTTTAAGACCTCTTCTTCACCAATTTTATAATCTCTCGATATTCTGTTTTCAGTTTTTCCAAATTCCATTATACTACATTTCTTGATATTGAATTTCACTTCCCACTTTTGAGTCCATTTCCAGATCTTGTCCAAGTCTTGTTGTAATGAGTTGTAATCCTCCTCAGTTTTTACTTTCTTTAGTATTTTTGCGTCGTCTGCAAAGAAATTCATATGTGTGTGTGTGTGTGTGTGTGTGTGTGTGTGTGTGTGTGTGTGTGTGTGAGGTCACAGCATTATCCATAGATCGGTCATGCATGAGCTCTGAGCTCTCATCCGGGATGGTAGTAGCTCTCAATCATGAGTCCAACACGTGATCCAAGACCATGATGAATTACACACACACACACACACACACACACACACACACACACACACACACACACACACACACACACACACACACACACACACACACACACACACACACACACACACACACACACATACACACACACACACACACACACACACACACACACACACACACACACACACACACACACACACACACACACACACACACACACACACACGCACACACACACACACACACACACACACACACGCACACACACACACACACACACACACACACACACACACACACACACACACACACACACACACACACACACACACACACACACACACACACACACACACACGACTGTGTGGCGTGGTTGGTAGTCTCCGACTGTCACTACGGAGGTCCGGGTTCGAATCCTGCCCATGGGTGAAATAATTTCAGTATCGCTGCGCTTCGAGTCGTTACTCCAACTCTCGTGGGTGGGGAACTGAGGGTGTGTGTGCGTGTAAGGTCATAACATTACCCGTAGATCGGTCATACGAGCTCTGAGCTCTCTTCCGGGAGGGAAATAGCTGTTGATCACGAGTCCAACACGTGATCCAAAGACCAAGGTGAACACACACACACACACACACACACACACACACACACACACACACACACACACACACACACACACACACACACACACACACACACACACACACACACACACACACACACACACACACACACACATACACACACACACACACACAGACACACACATACACACAGGAGAAAGAAATTTGAAGACAATAATTACTTTATTTTCGTGTATCACACCCTTTTACTCTCTTTAAGTTTCTTTCTCCTGGAGTAAATTTTCATATATTTTCCCAAGCGTTATTCCCGTTACTACTGGGTATAATAATTAAATTCAACTGGGAGAAACCGCACATGTTTGAAAAATTAATCATTTAACTCTTTTTTTAACAAATTCATCACGTACAATCGCCTGTTTGGAAATCCTTATAGCAAAGGATTTCTTTGCTCTTTCACTAAGTTATTTTTTATATGTTTTGTTTTAATTGTCACCAGGCGATTTTATTCAACTAATGGGCGTGAATTTATGAAAATTAACCGCTTGGTAGCTCATATTCCCTTTGAAGGTTTTATTTTGACGAGCGACGATTGATTTTTTTAGGTTGTGATATTTTATTTTTTATCTAAATCATCTAGTGTGGTTTTGGGCTCTCTCCTATTCTGAGTAATTCGTCTATTTCACTTCCCTGACAAATAGTTTGACCTAAGACGTTTATGTGTATTGAGGTAATTACTATGAAATAATGACAGATGTAGAACAAGGAGATATTATGTAATAATCTGCTTATTCCTTTTGTAGGTCGAGACCAAAGGAGGTAAACTACTCCAAGTGAGGACAAGACCTCCAGACAGGACGGCCAACGTCACCAAACTAAATCAACTGGACACCCTCGATCTCAAAGAAGAAGAAAAAGAAAAAGAAGGAGAAGGAGAAGAAGAAGAAAAACAAGAATAAGAAGAATAAGAGGATTTTGAGCAGTCTTCCGGAGCGGTGAAGATTTGGGGAGAAGCGTCTCACAAGTAAAAACAGTTCTGTTCTTCAGAACCTTCGTCATAGATGAGGGAGTTTCTAAGAGTAACTTGGATCACACAGACAACCATGTTTTATGCGCGAGTTAAGAGTAGTAGCATGTTTGAGGAAATCGTGAACATAAAGTAAACAAGAGGATTCTTTTGAAAAGTCCTAGCACTAGCAAATTGCCCCCGATACTACATTTAGCTCTACAGAATCCAACCGCAAACTATAAAATAAAAACGAATTACATAAGTAACAGAAGTGACACCTGTGAAAAAGATAAACAGGAAATATTAGAGAAAAGGAAAGAAAGAAAGAAGAAAAAGAAAGAACACACAATACTGAACTGTTAATAAAGGAATAAGACATCATGTCGGCAGAGTCTTCCAAGGCGACTTTTACGGTTTTCGACTATGTCGTCTTCTCGACCTCACTCATCGTTTCTTTGGGCATCGGTACGTGAAATTTAGGTGTCTGATACCCTATCCAGTTAAACTTGATTAAATTGATAATAATTACATGTGTAGAACAGCTGTTTTGTAGGTCTCAAATTTCATTAATCTTTATTCGTTCCTTATTCTTTTTATCAATGTGTGGACCTTCATATTGATATACGCACTTCATAGTTAAATATAAACTTATACTAATTTGGTTTTCTAGTGAATGAGTTTCAGTCGACTACACACACACACACACACACACACACACACACACACACACACACACACACACACACACACACACACACACACACACACACACACACACACACACACACACACACACACACACACACACACACACACACACACACACACACACACACACACACACACACACACACACACACACACACACACACACACACACACACACACACACACGACTCGTGGCACAATGGTAGAGTTTCTGGCTGCCACTACGGCGGTCCGGGTTTGAATTCCGCCTAGGGCTGAAATACTTTCACTATCACTGCGCTGCGGGTCGTTCCTCCAACTCTCGTGGGCAGGGAGTTGGGTGTGCGTGTGCGTGTAAGGTCGTCACAGCATTATCCATAGATCAGTCATATATGAGCGTTGAACTCTCATCCGGGATGGGGCAAATGTCCATAAGTCATTGAATGTCAATGAAGGACCAAATGTTGATATAGAACAAAATTATAATATAAGGCATGATGAAACTCAAAACGTGACAAAAAGAAATAATCACGAGTTTCTTATTACTATGTACTTTAATGCTCGTAGTATTAGGAACAAAGTCCAAGAAATAGAGGCGTATGTAAAAAATCGAAAATCTCGATATGATAGGAATAACCGAGGCATAGTTAAATGGTGGAGAGTTTTAAGCTGAATTTAATAATGCGGAATTTAAACACTTTCATCAGGATAGAAACCACAAGAAAGGTGGGGGTGTTCTGTTGTACGTTAAAAGCAATGTTCATGCCTGTGTTTTAGAGAAAGTGAAACAGGATGCATATGATAGTTTGTGGGTAGAATTAACCCAAACAAATGGGCAAAAAAATGAATGAAGGTGTAATATATAGGCCAAAGACATTATCATTAGCAGACGATAAACTGTTGTTTCAAGAACTGTCTAGTTTCTGCAACCGGGACTTATTGATATTGGGTGATTTCAAATTTACTGACATTGATTGGGTGACCCTTGAACATGGCCATATAGGTAGTCGCTTGATAGATTCTCTCGGCGACAATTACTTAGTTCAGCATATAAAAGAGCCCACAAGACATGGAAACTTATTCGATCTATTGATCACTAGCCGCGAAAGCATGATAACAGATGTAGAAGTTGGTAAGAATATTGCAAGTAGCGAACACAACTTAGATTTAAGCTGCTAAATTTTTTAGAATAGATACTTGTGTTTCTAAAATACCCGATTTCAGTAAAGCTCAGTTCACAGGACTACGTCAGGAGATTCAGCTTACAGATTGGGAGGCAAAATTAAACGAAAGACCCATAGATCAGATGAGGGAAATGTTTCAAAATACGCTTACTAAGATGATTCATACTTAGACCCCGTTCAAGGACAGACGGCCCCAAATCAGGCTCTTTCAAAATGGCTTGACAAAGAAGCTGAAAAAAAATGTCTCCTATGGGCAAGCTCCGCCTTTATAATTCTTTATAAATAGCTGTCGATCACGAATCCAACACGTGATCCAAGACCATGGTGAATCACACATACAAGTACAGAGACACACGCACACACAGAGGATATACATACAACCTAATACCCTAGTTCTTTTTGTTTTATTTGCAGATATTCAGATTTCAGTAGTTATTCAGGATCAGTCTCGAGTTCATACTTGTTTGTTTTGATTAACCGGTTTTAGGAAAAAAAAAAAAAACTGGAGTTGATGTTACTGGTATAAATGATCTAGATTAATTGCTATAACATATACATTACCCTATTCTGTCCCCGGACCTCCATTCAATTGACTGAAATCATGTATAATCACCAAGGATCACTGGTATTAATCATGTATTGTATGTGTGACAACACTTCAGAAGAAACTCATGTATTGACTTACTGTATCTTAACTACCTCATACCAAAACATGACTATCATTATATCTCGTGTTCCTGTACTAATTACCTTCCCTGTATTCCACACAGGTGTATACCAGGGTATCCGGGGAAGAGGTAAGGACGCGAACGAGTACCTGATGGCCAAAATGTCTCCGGTACCGGTGATTCTATCCCTCATCGTCGGCGTCATCTCCGCTATCTCCATCTTAGGTTAGTAGCAATATATGTATGTGAATG
>NC_134811.1:45291434-45293934 GCF_046742065.1 Oratosquilla oratoria | reverse complement strand
TACACAGAGAAACGTAACAACAAAATCAAAATTTCCAGACAAGTGGGATCCAACCCAAAGGGCTTCTTTGTCTCTGCAGAACAAAAAATAAAGAAAGGATAGGCCCAGTTAAAACCGATGAAGATGTCTTGATAGATTCGGAGGATGAAATGAGCGACGCGTTTCATAAATATTTTCTCACGGTATTTACGAAGGATATGGTACCTGACTGCAACCCGATCTTCAGTGGAGATGAGGGAAGTAGACTAAATAACATCAACATTACTAAGGAAGATGTAGTAAAACAGAGTGATAGATTTAGGGCAACAAAATCCTTGGGTCTCGACGAAAATTTTCCCAGAATGCTTAAAGAATGTAAATTTGAAATCTGCGACCAGTTAACAAAAATATTTAGTAAGTCTGTAGACACTGAATTCGTGCCTATTTCTTGGGGGTAGGCATACATTGTTCCTGTTTTCAGAAAGGGTAATGAATTGCCTATGCACAACTAAAGGCCAATCAGTTTGATGTCGGTTATAGGTAAAATACTAGAATCAATAATAACTAATAAAATCAGAGATCACATCGAGAGACATAATTTGATTCGTAACTCACATCATGAGTTCACCAAGGGTAACTCGTGTGTAACTAGTCTCCTATCTTTTTACACTAATGTCTACAAGGCATCAGATAACAATGAAATTTACAATATTATTTACCTTGATTTTAGCAAAGCGTTCGACCATGTGCCCAACTAGAGACTACTAAATAAAGTCAAAGCCCATGACAAAGGAGGAAAAGTGTTTGAATGAATTAGAACATGGATCAGTAATAGAAAACATCGGGTCACCATTAACGGTGTATAATACAAATGGTGAAGTTCCCCAGGGCTAGTTTTTTGGTCCTTTATTGATCATTATGTACATAAACGACTTGGCTAATGGGATCGTTAGTATGTTATTAAATTTGAGGATGAAACTAAAATAGGACTCCAAATTAGGTCAGGGAAAGACGCAAAGATACTGTAGGATGATATCAACAAATTGTTCGCATGGTAGGTGATATGGCAAACGAACTTCAATGTCTCAAAGTGTGCTGAACGTAGGTTTACACAACCCAGAAAATAGATATATTTTAGATGACACCTTTTTAGAGAAATCCGAATGCGATAGACTAAGGATTTTTAGTGAGTCCTGACTTTAAATCCAGGAAACAGTGCATTAGCACCAGGAATGAAACTAACAGAGTATTAGGTTTTATTGCTAGGACCATTACAATAAAAGTGCAGAGCTACTTATCAAACTCTATCTGGCGTTAGTTAAAGCCATCCTTGATTATTCGGTACAGCTTTGGTTTCCATCCTATAGAATGGATATCTATTCACTAGAATCAGTACAGAGAAGAATGAGCAAAATGATACTTGGGCTAAGAAATTCACTTTACGAGGACAGACTTAAGCACCTTAATTTACATTCTCTGGAAAGACGTGGAATGCGGGGTGATCTAATAGAGGTGTTCAAATGGGTCAAGAGGTTTAACAAGAGTGATACAGACGAGGTCACCATATCACAACAACAGGGCAGGACTCGCAGCAAAGGATTTAAATTGGCAAATTTAGATTGAAGAAGGAAATAGGCAAGAACAATTTACTAATAGAGTGGTTAACGAATGGAATAGACTTAGACTAGACTGTGACAATCTATTGTTTTAAGGGAAGACCACATAACTTTATGGGTGGTGGTGATAGGTGGTAAAGAACATGGAAATGCCTAGTGTAGGCCTTATGGTCTTTTGCAGTCTCCTTACTTATGTTCTCATGTTACGCAAAGAATCAGACCGAAGAGCCGCTGATTTGAGATTAACAAGATCTCTCATCTTTTTCTGTCATTTCGGGTCATGGTTAGTTCCGTGACGACATTGAGGGAATTTCCCTCAGGTGAATAGAATCGCCTGGCGGCGGCCAGGATAAACGCAAAAACTGAATATAGTTGTCAAACCTTTGGCTTACCGAAATTGGTTTAATTCAATGATGTCTTTAGGTGTTTTCTATTATTTGAATAAAGCATGAGACGGCAGCTAAGGGGAATACAAGGCTCAGATATGCACCCTGTCGGGTTCCCCTAATGCCTAATTCAGACAACACACACGCGAACAAAACCAATCTAGTACCTTCCTACCACATGGATACTCTATCCCGACACTAAAGCTTTCAGTGTAACCGCCCGGACATGAGCCTGCCATGTTTGGGTTGCAATAGAACATACTAGACGGTTTCAAGCTCTCTTGTAAGATTCCCTAGTGTTTTGAGGTCTGTCCACAGTGGAGTGTGACAGGAGGCAGTAGACTAACTCTTCTTCCACTACTGCTACACATCATATCTGACTCTCTCTCTTTCTCTCTCTTTTTTTTCATCTGGCAAAGTACCTGGGTCTTCGGTGGAAGATGGACTGCATCGGGCAGATGGCGACCATCGTCCAGATATTCAACATGATCTTGTTCCTGGGCATCGCCCTCTACGCAC
>NC_134811.1:45278934-45286434 GCF_046742065.1 Oratosquilla oratoria | reverse complement strand
GGTTGTTATCTTGTGGCAGGACGTGCTCCCAAAAGCAACGCGCTTCAAACAAATAGGAATCGTCATTTCTAGGCTTGGGTTGCAAAGGAAAGGGTGTAAAAATACAAGGCCAAGGGTGCTTGGTTTGTGGCGCGCTCGCCGGTTCATGGTTTACCAGTTCGGAGGGAGAGGCGCGAAGTGCCCCTGAGAGCGAAGCGAGCGCGCCGTAGGCCAAGCACCACTGGCGTAATCAGGACGGCGGAGCCAGTGCCAGGTTCCATAATGTGTATGGAGGAGAATGTAGTTAATATAAATTATTTTTTCCGTAGATAACGGCCTACTTTGTGGCAGACAAGCTTGGCTACTTGTTGGGGGTTCCTGGACTCTTTGTAGCAGCCGTTTATTCGGCTGTACTCAGGTAAGGAATAACGGAAGTAAAGTCATGATTTAAAGTTCTGACCTATGCTACAATTCTCACAACGACGATGTGATTTTTTTGAGTACATGAGATATTTTCCTATGTAGTGTTTAGCTTACATTTAGGTAATTTTCTTGAATAAAAAAATTGTTAGACAAAAAATTTTAATATAGTATAATGAAAAACTGGATGTATCAAATCTTTGGCTCGTAACTGTACATATGTTTCCAGGTGTTGGATGTAGGGAAATAATGGTAGAACATTTCTATTCCCATAAAAAGTATTAACATAGAAAGTGGAATGTGCCTTTCAGTGGACATATTTTCGGTAATACAGAATTCATGAAACAATATGTATGTATATGTATATGTATATGTATATGTACATATATATATATATATATATATTTATATATATATATATATATATATATATATATATATATATATCTGAACGAATTGAATACGTCTCATTTCATTCTATTTTATTTGGTCTCTCTTACTGAGCATTTCATCATGGCTATTTTCTACAGTAACCAAAAATCGATACCCGAGGGTATATCAAAGGATGCTTACATCATACCAAGGAAGAAACGACAGATAATAGCAAGAAAAGATAAATGAATAGATAAATGTGGTACATTTCCTCCTGGATTCGAAGTGTTTTCGTTCTCACATTCTTTGGCGTATTGTAGGGAACCATACGTTCTAAGATGAAAAAAAAAAAATGCTTAGAATAGATATATACCTAGATTTTAAGTGGCTTACCTAATTTGTATATATTTTTTTTTCTTCGCCATTTTTGGTACCATTTTGTCACAATTTTCCCTCTTCAATTATCACTTTGTCACCATAATGATTTTATTTTATAATTTTTTTTTTCATAATTATGCCTCCACCACAACCAATTTGTATCAATTTTCTACTTTTATTTGGTTTTATTTTATTTATTTATTTACTTATTTATTTATTTTTGTGCAGTTCGGTCTCAACCATTCTCAATGCCATGGCCGCAATCATCTGGAACGATCTCTTGAAGCCTCTACCGAGCCTCCGCGATGTTCCGTCCAGCACTGCTCTTCTCATTACCAAAAGCATCTGTGAGTAGACGCAAGACGAAACAAGATGATTGCCAAGTGCACAAGGTTTATTTTTCTAACCCTCAATCTTGGGTTACTAACGTTTAAAGGATTAGTTGATGAGGCTCTTATTTCTTCAAGACATTCAAGTGATTCTATTAATCTCTGTGGCCCCCTTATGGTAGTGAAGGGATCGATAAGGCTATGACATACATTAGTTGAATATGGCCGCATCGACCTTACAGAATTTTAGGATGGAAAAAACCTTCTACTCTTTCTCGGTAAACTCCCCATCAGATATTTTAATTAGATATCTTAATTAAGTATCTTAATTGTGTCATATAATGACTTAATACTGTCTGACGCCAGACAATTTCATCCAGTTTACAGGAATCTCTGGTGTTAATAACGCGGCCCTTCTCCCTTCCAGCTGTCATTGGTGGCGTCGTGGCTATTGGTCTTGGGTTCATGGCTACGAGCATGGGAGGCCTCGTCCAGGCCGCCTACAGCATCGGCGGAGCCTTTGGAGGCCCCATCACGGGGCTTTTCGTGGCTGCGATCTTCTGCCCTTGGGTCACCGGCTATGTGAGTATCACAATCTAAGATAGTGGGGGAGGGCTCGATGCTAACAAGCCCATAGCATAGTGTTATGTATTGGACTCAATGGAAAGTCATGCGGCAGATTTAATTAGAGAAAAGTGGATGCGGCACCTAGAGATGGATGAAATGGAAGCGGATGGGTTTTTCGGATGATTTTGAAGAGAGTATGAAACATTGATACTCAATTTTGAATATATGGAGATGCTATCTCTCCCTATATTACTTTTGATTCGAAGAGTGGGGCAGAGAATAGGGATGACCTTTCATTCATAAGGTACTAAAATGGGGGTTGGGGGAGTTGAATGAGTATAGGTTGGGAGTAAGGTGGGTGTAATCTTTGATTCGGCCACCTGCTTATAAGGAGGAAAAGGCGCTTTGGTATGCATGTCTGCTTCGTGACCTCAGCTAGAGAGCTCGTTTTTTGCAGAGACACTAGCTAGCGAATACCTGTGAAACTTATATCTCCGAATAGTGACAAGTTTTTGTAATTGTATACGTATAGCGTTATACAATTACAGATACACGAAAAAGTGTAGTGTTCTATTAATGTAGAATCAAAACAATATTCTGTTACTGTACTCCAAAGGTAGGAGTAATAGTATAAGGTAAGCAGAGTAAGCTTCGTGTATTTAGTTTATTTAGAGACCGCTTTGGTTTCTTTTGTTGATTTATATTTTCTCTTTGCCGTTTGTATTGCTGAAGGAGGAGCGAAATGGCTTGTGAAATGGTTGTGTGAACCTGAAGGACCGTCTCAGGATGTGTGAGGAGGAAATTCGTCTTCTCAGGAGTGCGATCTGTGAGAAAAGTAATCCTCCCCACAACCCAAAGAGCGTTCCACTTCTCCCCCTTTTGCCACTGCTGTGAGCGAGTGGCGCTCCGTGGGGTCCCTTTTGTAGAGCCCGCGTTCGGTAAGCGGGTGCCCTGCGGAGCAACCACTGGCTCTAGCCAATCGTTTTGCTCTGCTGGAGGATGAAGTGGCTGAAAATCAGGAGTTCTTGGTGGTGGGAGACTCCATGGTGCGAGGCTATGACGACATCCTGCAGCGGAAGACTAAACGACGTTGCAAACTTGTATGTCAATCGGGCCCTGGTATCACCGATTGTACCCAGACCATCAGTGAGCAAAGACGGACGAACACGGTTACGATTGTTTATACGGGAAGTAACGATGTGGGTAGGGTGAGATCAGAGGAACTTGTTCGGAATTACAAGGTCCTCCTTTAGGAGATGAAGGAACGTGGGAGCCGTCACGTAGTCTGTGGGGTCCTCCTGAGGATCTGCACAAGCTCGTGTTGGAACAGTAGAGCCATAGGGATCAATGAGAGGATACCACGATTGTGCACGCAACTGGGATACCACTTTCTTGATCCTTGGTAAGCGAAAGACCTGTAGATCAGATGAGGGAAATACTTCAAAATATGCTCACTAAGATGATTCATACTTGCATCCCATTTAAGGATAGACGTCCCCCAAATCAGGCTCGCTCAAAATGGCTGACAAGGAAATTGAAAAAAGTATTGCTAAAAAGAGACAGGCTTATAAGAAATACAAGTGCTCGGGTGCACCTAATGGCTATCAAAGTTATGTATTAATACAGAGGTTACGCAAGTAGGAAAGCGGAGGAATTCAAGAAAGAAGCAAGGAAGACTTTATCCAGCTCAGCTAGAGGAGAAAAATTACTAGGCCTACTCGAGGAAGCACCAAGAACACCAAGGATGAAAGGGATTCCCAAAGTGCACAAGCCAGAAATCCTGATGAGATCCATTACCTCGAGAATAGGAGGTGCACCTTATCGACTCGCAAAACATCTAGCGAAACCGTTATCTGCAGCAATAGGCACAATCAGCAGCGCACATCTACGCAACTCCACTGATTTAATCAACAGATTGAAGCACTTAGATTTAAACAAAAAGAAGATGGCCAGTTATGACATAAAATCTCTCTTCATTAACGTAGAGATTGAAGGGGCAATGGAAGCAGTAACGAAGGTGCTAAGTCAAGTAAGTGACAGTGACTTACCGGTTAGTAGAGCCGACTTTGCGAAATTAATTTCATTATGTGTAAAATTTAACTGCTTCACTTTCAACAACCAAGAGTATATACAAATCCGAGGCTTAGCTATGGGATCTCCTCTTCGTGCCATTATAGCAAACCTTTAGATGGAAACACTTGAAGTAGATAAATACATACGTATCATGGGAAGAGGAGCCTCCTGATATCGGTACGTAGACGGCGTATTGGTTATAATACCAGAAAATACTGATTTACATAACAAACTTCGTAGGCTCAATAGTGTAAATAGATACATAGAATTCACAGTGGAAATGAAGATAGATAAGAAACTGCTATTTTTAGACACGGTAATACATCGTATTGATGGAAGTGCAAATCTTTCAGTATATAGGAAACCAACAAAGGAGATTTTATTAATTAATTATCACGACACGATTCAAGAACGAAATCCGGCATAATAATTGTTTTTTTCCCCTCAGAGCATTTAGAATATGTAGCAAAGAATTTTTACACGACGAATGTAAACACCTAACAGAGACGTTCAGCCACCTGAAATATCCACCTGGTCTTTTACAAAAACTGAAAAATAATCCCAAGCAAACGTGGAGAAGAAAAAACACAGTCACAGAAGAACAGAGAAAAGAAAAAGAAAAAGATTTTATTGTGGTTTCTTACTCTACACAAGGTTAATTAGTTTCCAAGTTCCTCGCAAAAATAGGGATAGATATCGTACACTCCTCAGGACAGAAGACAATGGATATTTTGTCCAATAAGCAGCACACGGGAGAGAAAAATGAAAACAGCGTGGTTTAGAAGATTCCATGTGGCGGATGCGATGCAGCTTATTTCGGAGAAACTTCACGAGGAATTACAAAAAGATTAAACGAACACAAGAACAACATGCGGCACCACAGAGCATCTAATTTGTTAGTAATATACGCTACACAACACGCCATGTGCCTAATTGGAACAACACCAAAATCTTACACACCGGTATGGAAAAGACGACAAGAAAAACTATCGAAGCTGCATATATCAACAGTGTTAGTTCAACCAATTGTAGAGAAGGGTTTGTAAACTTAGCGCATGTAACAGCAAGACTGATTATCAAGGGGGCACATACAGACCATTCAGCAAACTCTATCCCAAGGCGATCTGTGAGATGATCCGCTTAGTAAGTATATAAGCAATGTATCTCAATTTGCCTGTACAGTTATCTCTCTAAAAAAGACTCTATAGAAGCGTTAGAGAATAAAGTACTTCTGCTCCTTCCTGGACTTTACCTACACCACTCTATCCATAAATATGCGGTTTCCGTATGATCACCGAAACTCAAAGACATTGACAGATTGGAAAAAAGTACAACGGTGAGCCACAAAACTGATTCCAAATATAAAAAAATAAATCATACGAAAATCGACTAGAACATATGAATCTGTTTTCCTTAAAAAAGCGTTGACTCAGAGGTAACTTGATACAGATCTTTAAGATTCTAAAGGGAATTGACATCAAAAGTGACAAAATTTTCACACTGAATGAGAATCAGACAAGAAACAATGGTCTCAAACTGTCCGGAAGTGGGTAGAAACAACTTCGCCAACCGTGTAGTTAATGAATGGAATAAACTTCCTGCAGAGGCAGTGCAATGTAGTTCAGTTCGAAGCTTTAAGAATCATTTAGATAAACACCTAAGCAAGATGCTGTGATTACTATACTTTATCTTATATAATTTGTTTATTTGTTTTATCATTTGTCTGTTTGTTTATTATTATTTACATGAGTCTCATTTATTATTAGTTATGTCAATTTATTATCATTTACTATTTACCTGTTTGTTTATTATTTAACTATACGTACCTATGCATTTATTTATGTAATTTATTTATTATTTACATTATTATAGTTTTTATCTATTCATTAATTTATTTATCATTATCATTTTTTTTCACATCCGACCTAGATATAGAGCAAAAGGTCTCCTGTTGGCATGCTCCACCTTTGTAATCCTTTGTAATCCTTTGTATGTACACACACACACACACACACACACACACACACACACACACACACACACACACACACACACACACACACACACACACACACACACACACACACACACACACACACACATATACACACACACACACACACACACACACACACACACACACACACACACACACACACACACACACACACACACACACACACACACACACACACACACACACACACACACACACACACACACACACACACACACACACACACACACACACACACACACACACACACACACACACACACACACACACACACACACACACACACAAGAATGGAGTAGGAAATGGGAGATGGAGTTCAATACAAAAAAGTGTAGTATAATGGAATTTGGAAAAAGCAAAAACAGAATAACAGGATCATATAATTTGGGAGAAGAAGGAATAAAAAAAGTAGAAAATGAGAAGGACCTGGGAGTCATTGTTATGAATAATATGTCACCTGAGAAACATATAAATAAGATTTTTGGAGAAACTTATAATTTAATAAGAACAATCAAAGTGGCATTTACATACCTGGATGAAGAAATGGTGAGGAAAATCCTAATCACCCTGATAAGACCAAGATTGGAATATGCAGCAACGATATGGTCACCAAGTACAAAAAAATGTATAAAAAAACTTGAAAGAATACAAAGAGCAATTACAAAATTGGCACCAACACTCTCAAAACTATCATATGAAGAGAGACTACAAAGACTTGAACTACAGACACTAGAGCAAAGAAGAGAGAGAGGAGATTTGATAGCTATTTACAGAATCATGAAAGGCATAGAAATTACTGATAGAGAGAATCTGATAAAATGGGATGACAGAAATACAAGAGGATACGGAAAGAAAATAAAAAAAGACAGCTATAGAAGAGATTTGAAAAAGAACAGCTTTCCTCACAGAGTAATAGACAGTTGGAACAAGTTAGATGAGAAAGTGGTGTGTGCAAAAACAATACATGAATTTAAAAATAGTTTAGATAAAATGAGATATGAAGACGGGACCCCACGAGCATAGCTCCCCTTCCCGTAAAATACAACTAGGTAAATACAACTAGGTAAATACACACACACACACACACACACACACACACACACACACACACACACACACACACACACACACACACACACACACACACACACACACACACATAGAAGAGATTTGAAAAAGAACAGCTTTCCACACAGAGTAATAGACAGTTGGAACAAGTTAGATGAGAAAGTGGTGTGTGCAAAAACAATACATGAATTTAAAAATTGTTTAGATAAAATGAGAAATGAAGACGGTACCCCACGAGCATAGCTCCCCTTCCCGTAATATACAACTAGGTACAACTAGGTAAATACACACACACAC
>NC_134811.1:45271434-45273934 GCF_046742065.1 Oratosquilla oratoria | reverse complement strand
GGTCACAGTCGCAGGGTTACATTTTACCTGTTATCATTTTCTTTATTTCTTGACAGATAAAATTGTCAAGTATATATAAGCCCTTGTGTAGGTTGGTATTTTGATCACTGGTGGTATGGCTCAAACTACACTCTATTAAGTTTCTTACTATTATGTTGTTAGTATAATAGATTGCATGGGCATTACCCCAATCAAGTGGATGGTTATTCAATTCAATATGCTTGAAGATTCCACTAGAATTATTGTCATCCCTAACATTTTTCTTATGTTGTTCAATTCTAATGTTTAAGGGTTTGGCAGTTTGACCTATGAAAATTTATTACACATTTTGCAAGGAATTTTATAAATGCATCCTTTTTTAACTTCAATACTATTATTGATGAGCATATGTTTTACTGTACTATTATTTTTAAAAACTACCTTTACGTTAAATATTGTTAATGATTCTGTAACACTTAACAAATTTTCTTGATATGGCAAAATTAAAACATTATGATAACTAAAAGGAGATTTTGGCTGAGGAGTTAAAAATAATTTCCTTTTAAAATTGTAAGCAATATTAAGGAATTGTTTAGGGTATTTTAGTTTTTGCCCAATGTCAAAAACATTTCTGACATCGTCATCCATAAATTCAGGACTACAAATACGGAAAGCTCCAAGAAACATTGAAGACAAAACTGAACGTTTGATGATATTTGGATGAGAATAATAATAATGAATATATGAGCTTACATTGGTTGGTTTATGATATATTTTAAATTTAAGGCTGTTGTCATGACGTAGGATAGTGGAATCTAAGAAAGGTAAGGTACAATTTTTCTCAATTTCTAAAGTGTGTGTATATATATATATATATATATATATTTATATATATATATACATAAATATGTATATACATATATATATATATATATATTTATATATATATATATATACTCGTATATGTATATATATATACAAATAAATATGTATATATATATATATATATATATATATATATGTGTGTGTGTGTGTGTGTGTGTGTGTGTGTGTGTGTGTGCGTGCGTGCGTGTGTGTACATGCAATGTGTTCAAAATATATAAATATCCTTGTCCATTACACCTGAACTAATTTTCAAAATCTTTATATCATTGCTCCCTTGGCGATTTCAGGGAAACAGAGAACAATGGAGATGATGAAGTGTTCCCTCTATATCTGCTCTCCTACTGTTACGTCCTGCCCCTGGGTTGCCTGGCGACTGTAGTGTTTGCATCCTTTGCGTCTCTTGTTTTAGGTCAGTTTTATTCTTTTTCTTTTTAAAAATTTACTGGGTTCTATACCGACCATGGTTGCTCTGTATGTGTTATTAGGCCTGGATTAAGCATTAAGTAAAATAAGCACGTGGTGAGGGCACCAGTTGATGGCGTACACCACATTTTTTCAGTACAGTATTTATAATGGAGTATTATACAGCTTACCACATAACAAATAAATGAATAAATAAACACATGAATAAATAAACAATTAAAAAGAAAAAGAAATGAATAAATGAATATTAACATTAATGATAATAATAGTAATAGTAACGATAACAACAATACTAATGATAATAATGATATTACTACTACTACTACTACTACTTCTACTACTACTACTACTTTTACTAATACTACTACCATTACTACTACTACTACTACTACTACTACTACTACTACTACTACTACTACTACTACTACTACTACTACTACTACTACTACTTCTACTACTACTACTACTACTACTACTACTACTACTACTACTACTGTTTTTTTTTCTTTCTTTTTTTTAATAATTAATACGACCTCCATCCTATTGGAACTGTGTGGTGGAAGCAGCAGGGTCTGTCTTCCACAGACACAGTTCAATGGCCCCTCTCCCGCCAATGACTGTGGTCGACGACCCTTTTATTTGTCTATTTATTTATTTATTTTTAATAATGCCTAGTACAAAAGTTCATTTATCCTACTGTCAACCACCGTCTGCTCAAAATCCAGGTTTTGTATATGTGTTGATTTGGGCGGTGGGGACCTGGTACTACTACTACTACTACTACTACTACTACTACTACTACTACTACTACTACTACTACTACTACTACTACTACTACTACTACTACTACTACTACTACTACTACTACTACTACTACTACTACTACTACTACTACTACTACTACTACTACTGCTACTACTACTACTTAATAATAATAATAATAATAATAATAATAATAATAATAATAATAATAATAATAATAATAATAATAATAATAATAATAATAATAATAATAATAATAATAATAATAATATAATATTGATGATGATGATGATGATGATGATGATGATGATGATGATGATGATGATGATGATGATGATGATGATGATGATGATGATCATAATAATAATAATAATAATAATAATAATAATAATAATAATAATAATAATAATAATAATAATAATAATAATAATAATAATAATAATAATAATGA
>NC_134811.1:45261434-45266434 GCF_046742065.1 Oratosquilla oratoria | reverse complement strand
TGAAGAACTCCACCTCCCTTGATACCGGGTTTCCATGTTCAGAATGTCCTGGTGAAACCTCTCACCGTGCTTGTCACTGACGGATGCAAGATTTGCATAGAAAAAGTCAATGTGAGAGTCTAGGAAGTGAATGCTCATATTGCATCCTAAGGCCTTGTAGGATGTCAATAGCTTTTCTACAATTTCAGAATAGATATTTGCTTTGTGATTCCCCAAACTCTCTGCGCAAACTTTCTTAAAAGATAGTAATGTAGCTTTTTTAAGGTAATTTAGCTTTTCATCAATATTCTGGTCTCTCACCAGCTCCCTAATCTGTGGTCCAAGAAAAATAGCTTCTTTGATTTTTGCGTCACTTACTCTAAGAAACTCATTTTTGAAATACGTGAATTCCTTGACAGTTCTATCCATACCTTAAAAAAATATAATCAACCCTAGCTTACTATGCAAAGGAGGCAGACAAATTTTCTCTGAAACAACAAGAGGAGGATTGAGAACATTCTTCTCTCCTGAGGTCAGAGATTGTTTCGGCCACACATTCTTTTCATAATGCTTTTTTGTTATCCCGACTGTCCCACTCACAGAAAAAGCAACAAAACTTTGTGTAACCCAGCTGTATTCCAAGTAAAAGTGCCACAGCCTTTAGGTCACCACATATGTTCCATTTATGTTATTCATACTTAATATTTTGCAATAGAAGCTTCATAACCTCATATGTTTCCTTCATGTTAGCTGCATGGGGCAGAGGAACAAAAGGAAACTTATTTCCATTGTGGAGCAAAACAGCTTTCAGGCTCACTTTTGAAGAATCAATAAACAAGCGCCACTCATTCCTGTCATATTTATGGTTAACGGAATATACATAATTACAAAACACCTCACCGTCCTCAAGTGAGTAAAACTGTTCAAAATTTCAATGTCGCTTACGACGAGAAGATTCCAGCCCTTTAACCTGGAAGGGAAAAAAAATCAGATTGCTTTTTTGAAAAGTTTAAATCCCTCACAAAATCATTCAGATATCTCTGAATCAATAAATGTGGTTCACTTGAAAAACAGATTGGCTGAATGCACATAACAACCAAGGAATGAAGCAAGGTCTAAATATACAGGTCAGACCGTTGGAATTCTTCTGCGCAGCTTCTGACGTCATTTGGCCGAGTCCATTTTCTCTTTGTGATACACTGAAGAAAACTGTGAAACGCCAAGGAAGACAGGAACTATAATATTTTATATCATATATATATATATATATATATATATATTATATATCATATATATTATATATTCATATATATAGACAGGAACTATAATATTTTATATATATTTATATGTATATTTTATATAATATTTGTCAGAATATAACTAATTGCGTGGAGCAGTACGAGCGAAGGCAACGTCATTTTTTAACAACGGACCAGCTTCAACTGGCAGCTATAGGACCCGCTAACCCCACTTTGAGCAGCCAGGTGACGTTCACGGGCCCGCTGCGCCAACTCCCTCGAAATTCGGTCGGAAGTGGTTAGACCTTATATTCTTAGATCTTGGAATGAAGTATATGCCCGACAAGTTCTGGCTACTCGACGACAAGACCCCGGCGAAAGTTTGGAACTTTTAGAATTAGAGAGGTGTATGCATTTGTCCATTTATATTTTGGTTCCTTTATCCTGGAAACACCGTTTTCCTTCATACTCCCTATACTCCATTCACTTGATTTTTGCCATGCAGCTCGGAACTGTTGGTAGTCCTCCAGTTTCATGCTGCACACGGGCACGAGCGACAGGAAAATTCATCAGTTCCTTCAGAAAATATGATATTTCTCCACTTTGTTCATAAGATAGGAATTTTTTATTTCAATCATCAGGAAGATCAGTCATTCTATAACTATAACAAAATTTTCAAAACTCGATAGGGAGTTATGTCAAGAAAAAGAAATTATCGGTTTATACACATCTTTACTTATAATCGATGTTTATAGGAATTATGATAGTAAGTGTAGAATAAAACATATATTCTCCTACATAAAGAACTCCTGAACACGGTGGTGCATTCAGATTTTACATTGAAAACCATAACGAAATATGAGAATAAGGATCTTTATAATTTCTACCCTCACTTGATAAACAGATTGATATTTTGAGTTGCAATTGTTCTATAGTTCTCTGTTAAAAAATTGTTCTTCTAATAGGAGAAAAAATCATTCGCACATTGACTGTTGTTGCCTTCGTGAAAAGAAGATAGGCTACCTATTTTAGAACTCGACTTTATCAGGTCACAGAGAACAAAAGCAGAAGGCCAAGTCAGTATGCAAATGGGCTCAGTAGATTATGCAGAAAGGAATAGACATATTACTTCTGTAAAAAGGAAGGAACTTATCACAGAGAGGAAAGAAAATAAGAGAATGAAGAGTGAAGAAGCCATGCAAAGAAAACAGCATTGCCATGATTTTTATCAGTTGTTTGATGATTCTTCTTAACAAAATGAAGTAAAGTCAGATGATAGTTATAAAGTGACTTCTGAGGCTTCACCAAAGAAAAGAAAATACAATACAAGAGATATTTCGAAAATTGCATAAGCTAGTATTCGAGACTATACTGGACTCCGTGAGGCTACAGAAATTGCATCTACAGCTTGGATAGATGCAGGCTTCATCACCCAAGAAGATTCATCCTTACTAATCGATCATGATAAAATTAGAAGAGCACAACAAAAAATAATGAATGAAATATCTGATCAACAAGCAAAAGAACTGAAAGAAGGAGAGTTCTTTTTTTTTTGTTTGATGGAAGAATGGATGAAACCAAAGTTATACTAGAAGTAGAGGGAGTAAGCAGAAAAAATTCAGGTCTAATCAAAGAATAACATTACACTCTGTGTTAAAATAGTATAAGAACATAACGTAACATAAGAATGAAGAAGACTGCAAGAGACCATAAGGCCTACACTAGGCAACTCCGTATTCATCACCACCTGTCATCCTCATCCATAAAGTTGTCTAATCGTTTCTTAAAACAACTGACAGTTTCAGCGCTTACTACATGGTTATTCAGTCTATTCCATTCGTCGACCACCCTATTAGTAAACCAATTCTTGCCTATTTCCTTCTTATATCTAAATTTGTCCAGTTCAAATCCATTAATGCGAGTCCTGCATGTTGTTCTGAACCTGGCGGTCAGATTTTGTCTCACTTTACGCCTGAAACTGAAGAGGAAGGAAAAAACATGTTGAAATAATAGCTGATAATATATTATGCTGGCTTCAAGTGAGAAGGATTGAAAATTCACTGCAGGCTATTGGTGGAGATTCAACTTCGGTTAACACTGGCTTAAAGGGAGGTGTAATGAATCATTTAGAGAAAAAACTGGGAAGAAGACTTATATGGCTGGTGTGTGATTTACATACAGGTGAACTGCCCCTTCGTCACCTCATCCAAGAACTTGATGGCCCTACAAAAAGCCACAATAAGTGGTCAGGTACCCTTGGCAACATGCTGGATGAAGCAACACACCTAGAAATAAATAAAATGTTTCCGAAGGTTGATGTAGGTCCTCCCATTCCAGTGTTACCGGAAGAAGTTGTCAAAGACCTTAGCACAGATCAGTCCTACGCTTATCGTATTGCTCAAGCAATAAAGACAGGAGAAGTATCAAAATCACTGGCTCTGTTGGAAATTGGACCTGTTAATCATAGCATTTGATTAATTATAGCCCTACGCTTCTGCAGGATTTGGATTAGAAAAAAAAAAAAAACCGAATTGAAAGAACAAGTACTGGAGGACTTGAGGCTAATTATTAATTATGTTATTAGTGTATATCTTCCCAACTGATTTAATGTGAAGCTTAGTCCCAAGTGGGTTGATGGTCCCAATCACCTGTTGTTTCAATTGCAGCTGGTGAGAACACAAAGAAATTAGTGAGAGACATTGTATTACCTGTGATAAAGAGAACCGTTTGGTATGCTCGTTCAGAGACAGTGCTGCAAGCCATGCTTTCCAGCCATTGTGCAAAACTTCATGCTGAAGCTATAGAATCCTAAAAATTAGAGATGCCCCATTAGAAGATGACCAGTTGGGAGACTGTTCATTTAATCAAAGAAAAAATGTTCATTTAAATGTTGAAACTATCAAACTGTCTGACTTGCTTGACTTGAATGAAGTCTTGGAACCACCATTGACAACATCTTTAACTAGTAAGAATTTGAGAAGCTTCAAAGATACACCAATGCCGGTACCAAAGTGGCCTTCACACACAAAGTGTTGAAAAAAAAAGTGTTAAAATGGTTACCGAAGCTGCGGACTATGTTTACAGTCAAGAAAAGTGAGAAGGATTACAAAGGATTACAAAGGCGGAGTATATTGAGAGGAGACCTTTTGGTCCATAACTAGGTCGGATGCGAAAAAATAAATAATAAAAAAAAATATGATAATATAAATAATAATAGATAGAATAGATAAATGGATAAGAATAGTTAAATAATAAACAAACAGGTAAATAGTAAATGACAATAAATTGACAGATAAATAACAGTAATAATGAAAATCAAGCAAATAATAAACAAACAGACAAATAACAAATATATATATATATATATAATATATATATATATATATATATATATATATATATATATATATATATATATATATATATATATATATATAAAATAAATGGCAGTCATTACAGCATCTTGCTTAGATGTTTATCTAAACAAATCTTAAATCTTCGAACTGAACTACATTGCACTGCCTCTGCAGGAAGTTTATTCCATGCGTTAACTACGGTTGGCAAAGTTATTTCTACCCACTTCCAAATTAAATCTATTTCCTGATAGATTGAGACCATTATTTCTTGTCGGATTCTCCTTCAGTGTAAAAATTTTGTCACTTTTGATGTTGCCAATCCCCTTTAGAATCTTAAAGACCTGTATCAAGTCACCTCTGAGTCAACGTTTTTTTTAGGAAAAACAGATTCATATGTTTTATTTTATTTTTTGGCTACCTCCCTTGA
>NC_134811.1:45231434-45248934 GCF_046742065.1 Oratosquilla oratoria | reverse complement strand
AAATCTTTGTTCATAATATCTGCCATTTCTATATCTTCTGTGTATTCTCTGTTATCTTGACGTAATTTAAACATTTCCTGTTTATTTTTTATTTTGCCGTTTACATATTTATAAAACAATTTGGGTTGATCTTTACATTTGTCTATTATGTCCTTTCCATAATCTATTTTTTCTTCTCTACGTATTTTTACATATTCATTTCTTATTTTTTTTCCTTTTTCCATATTTTCCAGGCTTTATCTCTTCTGTCTTTTGCCTCACTGCACTTTTTATTATACCAGGATTTTATATATACCCTTTCCTGTTTTTGTCTAGGTACATAGTTGTCCACTCACTCCATTATAGATTTCCTTCCAAATTGTTCATTTCTCTTCCACCTTTGTTTCTTCATTATTAAAATTTTCCCAATTTGCTTCTTGAAATCTTTTCTAAGTTTCCAAAAATCTCTTTTGTTATACATTAGTTTTCTTTTTCTGTGTTTTGCGTTTATTTCTATATTTGTTTCTTCGTTTAATTCTAGTTCTAGTAGTATGTGATCGCTTTTTCCAATTGGTGTCTCGTATTCGATTTTATCCACAATTTCGGGTTCTGATGTGAATATCAAATCCAATCTTGAGGGTTCATCGTTATTTCTATATCTGGTATTTTACTTGACCCATTGCGTCAATGTGTAATCAGTGGTCATTTAGAGTAATATGTTTCCCCAGTGATCTTCTCCACCTTTCGCAATCATTTCTTCCCAACATATTTCTTTTGAGTTAAAATCACCCAGAATTACCAGATTTTCTTCTTTCTTTATTATTTCATTTAGCGTTTTTCTTGTGTCTTCCAGCATTTTGGAGTGTTCACTTTCATTCCATGCGTGAGTTTTAGGCGGGACATAAATCAATGCATACTTTCTATTTTTCATATCTCTATCCTCTGCTCTTATTGTAATCAACTCCACATTGTTCTCTCCTTCTGTGATTTTAGTCGCATTTAGTCCTTTTCTGGTTAGCAACATGACTCCTCCACCCTGCTTTGTTTCTCTATTTCTGAACCAACAATCATATAATCCTTGGCCTATGTAATAATCCTTTCAATTTTGTCTCCACAATCCCCATTATATTTGGTTTTTCTTGTTCCAGATAGCCATTTTTTTGTCTATTGTGTCTCTTACCCAATCTCTTTTTTCCTTTATTACTTCTATCACCGTGTCCTTTGTACTGTCGTTCATTTGTTCTTTGACTATTTCTTTAAAAATATTTTTTTTCTTTGTCTTCTTTCATTTGGTTTTTAATTTCTATTATGTTTTTTTTTTTATATTTTCACCAACTTTGCTTGCCTTTAATATCTTTTCATTAACTTTCCTCAACAAAGTTTCATTCATATTCATGTCTTCACTTTTCATCTTTTCATTATAATTTTTTACTTTAGCCAGTTCCTTCTTCATTTCTTCCATTTCCCTAATTAATAGTGCATTTTCCTTCCTCAACTCACTCACTTCTTTGTATAATTGGTTATGTTCCTGTTTCCATTCAACAATATCCCTTTTCATTTCAAATATTTCTTGGTTTATAAGTATGCTTTTGAGGTCGATACCTCTTTCTGTTCTGAATTCATGGAATGATTCGTCAATATTACAACTTTTTTCTAACTACTACCAAAGGCGTTTGATATTTACTCATATCTTTTCTTCTTTTGGATGTCTCTGCGTATGTCGTTTTATCATCCATTTTATCCATTTCCCTCCTTTTTTCTATTCATGTTAAACTTAAATCACTTTGCTACATCACGGTTCCACTCGTCATAACCCACTTCCGATCTGTTTACAACTAGGTAAATCGCCAATTTTTGGTCGAAGAATTGCTAGATTTAGCGCTAGCTCGTGAGGCGTTCTCAGGCACATCCGATTCGTTCGACTGACACTGTGTATGCATGTCTATACGCGCGCGCGCGCGCGTGTGCGCGTGAGTATGCGTATATGTGCGTATAAGTGTGGCCTGGTAATAGGAACTTGGGAAATGTGGCGGTGAGCGTTTCGGGTGTTATTAGGTCGATGGGCCAAGTTGGGGCGCCTGCTGGGCAGTGGATCCGCAAACCGCCTCTCGTGTCGTGTCGTGTACAACTGCTGCTGTCAAACCAGTGGCAACAAATTGTTGTGGTTATAAACAGTGGTAGACAGCATGTATACATGTTCAATTACAAATACATACAAATGTACCGGGTGGCTGAGAAATGAAAATCAGATTGTGGGAAATACACTGTATTCACTGACAACTATGCGTGTGTATACAACGAGAGCTGGCTCAGCACTGACTCCAAGCCAGTGTTGCCACTTGTCGAGAAAACGTGCATCGCATTATGCGATATCCAATATAATGACAAATATACACAATGATTACACATAATTATAATAAATAATAAAACAACAAACAACAAAACATATGACAATTTTATAAAGAGGGGGAAACATATAATTCCCCAAATAAGCAACACACCAGTTCAATGTACGATAATGGTATGATGGACGACATACCACGCTAACACATCGCTCGGCCAGCACCACTCAGTGACCCCACCGAGCAAACAAGAAAAAGACTGACCGAGGCAAGGAGAATCCAAAATACACAAGCAAAAACCACACACACACCACATATGCAACAATGACAGACAAAAGTGTGGGAAAAAATGGATACAATAGCACACCCAATACATTAAATAAACACAAACATAATTAATTACATAAAGACAATACATACAAACACATAAAAGAACATAAAACTGGCGCCAATTAACAAAAATACAAATTCAGCAATTCCCGGACGTCCGGGACATGATACTTAATATCTAAACACGACAAAATACAATTCAAAACAGTACACTTAAGAGCTAAACAATAGTTACACATCATAACCAAGAAAGGGACACACAAAAAAATGGGAAACATCACAAAGAATACATAACAATACACAATGAAAGTTTAGGTAATTACAGGACCCCTTGACCTAAGGTCATAATTATGAGGGGTAGATAAACAAGGCATAGTTCTTACAGTGGGCCCTGGAGGAGGCCGGGTAAAGGCAGGGATAGGCACTTGAGTCTTCTTGAGCCTATCAGAGTGTGAAATCTCGCCAAGGCCTGTAGAAGGGTAAAAATTCCTGAACTTGTTAGGGTGTAGGCGTTCAGTCACCAAAAGTGGGCCCTCAGATTTACAATTCAATTTCGACTGGCGATCAGGCATGCTTTTGAAGACATGATCACAAACACCGATGGTCACATGTTTTGCACGAGCATGTTGTTGTTTCAACATGTCGGCCTTTGAAACATCCAGTTTATCTCTTACAGAATTATAAATGGCATGCATCACATGACTCTGGATTTTACTATAGTCATCTAAATTGTAGAGGGGACGAGCAGGGCTGTCAAGCACATCATATGGGAGCCGTTTCTCAACTCCAAAGATAACATAATGAGGCGTTTTGCCCGTAGAAAAATTAAAAAGGATTACAAAGGATTACAAAGGCGGAGCATGCCGACAGGAGACTTTTTGTTCCATATCTAGATCGGATGCGAAAAAAATCATAATAATAATAAAATAACAAATAAAAAATATAATAATGTAAATAACAAATAAAATACATAAATAAATGCATAGGTATAGTTAAATAATAAACAAACAGGTAAATAGTAAATAATAATGAATTAACATATAACTAATAATAAATGAAAATCAGACAGACAAATAATAACAAAACAAAAACAAATAATATAAAATAAATTATAATCATTACAGCATCTTGCTTAGGTGTTTATCTAAATGATTCTTAAAGCTTCGAACTGAACTACATTGCACTACCTGTGCAGGAAGTTTATTCCATTCATTAACTACACGGTTGGCAAAGTTGTTTCTACCTACTTCCAAATTGAATCTATTTCCGGACAGTTTGAGACCATTGTTTCTTGTCTGATTCTCATTCAATGTGATTTTTTTTTCACTTTTGATGTCAAATCCCTTTAGAATTTTAAAGACCTGTATCAAGTCACCTCTGAGTCTGCGCTTGTTTAGGGAAAACAGATTCATATGTTTTAGTCGATTTTCGTATGATTTATTTTTGATATATGGAATCAGTTTTGTGGCTCGCCGTTGTACTTTTTCCAGTCTGTCAATGTCTTTAATGAGATTCGGTGACCATACGGAAACAGCATATTCCAAATGTGGACGAACTAACGATTTATATAGCTTGTTAATGAGTGATGGACTTTTGAAATCAAAAGATCGCGCAATCAGTCCTAGAATCTTTTTGCTTTCTCAGAGGCTGAAATACACTGCTTAGATGATTTGAGGTCGTTACTGATAATTACGCCGAGATCTTTTTCACTATTCACTTTTGTTAACGAATTTCCAAATAACTTGTAATCGTACTTACTGTTATTTTTACCTATGTGCATTACCTTGCATTTACTTGTGCTAAATTTCATTAGCCACTTTTCAGACCATTGCTGTAATTGATCTAAATCTTCTTGAATATCTAATTGGTTTGAGTGATCATTTGCCACTCCGCACAGTTTTGTATCATCAGCAAATTTGGAAACAGTAGATTTTAGTCCATGGTCTATATCATTTATATATACTATGAATAGAAGTGGCCCAAAAACGGAACCCTGAGGAACTCCACTTGTAACATTTTTCCATCTAAAAGTTTTTCCATTTAAAACAACTCTCTGTTTTCGACCATTCAACCAATTACTAGTCCAACCTAATAGGCTACCACTTATTCCGTGTAAAGCTAACTTAGTAAGTAGTCTTTCGTATGGGACGGTATCAAAAGCTTTTGCAAAGTCTAGATATATTAAATCTATATTGTTTCTTTTGTCATAATTCGAGATAACTGTGTTGTAGAATTCGAGTAAGTTAGTCACGCAAGAACGTTTCCGTCTGAAACCATGCTGGCTATCATTTATCAAACGGTTACTTTCTAAATGATGTTCGATAGCATCTCTGATGATAGTTTCCATTATTTTTCCTACGATTGAAGTCAAACTTATAGGCCTATAGTTATTTGGTTTCTTTTTGTCACCTTTTTTGAATATGGGAGTAACGTTAGCTAGCTTCCATTCTCTTGGGACATCTCCGGATATGATGGATTTCTTGAAAATAATTTCTAATGGAACAACAATCTCATTTTTCATTTCCTTTAAGATTCTTTGATGCCAACCGTCAGGCCCTGGTGTTTTATTAACTTTGAGTTTATCTTTTCACCTTTTAATTTTTTCTTTTGTTATATTTACAGTAGTAAGTTTACCCTAGACTTTTCACAGGTTCCAGTTTGGAATTCACTTTGAGGTGATTCGTTTACGAATACCGAGCTAAAATAATTGTTTAAGATATTACACATTCCTTCATTTGAATATTCAAGTTGACCGTCAGCAGATAATAGTGGACCAATGTGATTCCTAACAACCTTTTTATCTCAAACGTAACTATAAAATTCTTTGGGATTCTCTTTGGATTTATCAGCGATGTTCATTTCGTATTGTCGTTTTCTTTTTCTTATTGTCTTTTTTAAATCTCTCTGTATTGATACATAACTTTCATAGTCATTAGATGCACCCGAGCACTTATATTTCTTATAAGCCTGTCTCTTTTTAGCAATACTTTTTTCAGTTTCTTTGTCGAGCCACTTTGGGCGAGCCTGATTTGGGGGACGTCTGTCCTTAAAAGGAATGTAAGTTTGAATCATCTTAGTGAGCGTATTTTGAAATATTTCCCACATCTGATCTACAGGTCTTTCGTTTAATTTTGTTAATGGTGCTATTGATACAAGCACTGACATGGGGAAGCCAATCCTCCCAAGACTCATGAAAATTACTAGCAAGGTGACGTAGGATCTCTAAAATTTTCCTGTTCGTCCTCTCAACAAGACCATTGGACGCCGGATGATAAGCAGTCACAAACGTCTGTTTGATGCCGTAACGTTCGGAAATACCTGCCAAAACCTCGTTCCTAAATTCCGTCCCATTATCACTAAGGAGCACCGAAGGAGTGGTGTATGGACACAACACATGGGAAACTAAAGCATGTGCTACAACTGGTGCAGATTTGTTACGTAAGGGAGCTAAGACTACAAAACGACTAAAGTGGTCCACACACACAAGGAGATACACAGAGCCTTGAATGCTACGAGGTAGTTGTAAAAGGTCTATAGCCATAGTCTGAAAAGGGCGAGAAGGAGTAGGGTACTCTAAAATGGGAGCAGTGCTCGTAGAACCTTTGTTCTGGGCACAAGAACTACACCGGGCCTCATGAGAGGTAATATCTAGTCGCATTTTAGACCAATAATACTTCTTCCGTGCTATAGCCAGAGTTTTGTTCGACCTGGGTGACCAGCCTGAGAGGCATCATGAGCAAGGGAAAAAACAACGGGAACTAGAGACTCAGGGATCACTAACTGTGCCACATCTTGCTCAAACACTTCCGCATTACGAATGAGAACCTTGTCCTGCAGGGAAAATTGGGACAGAGGTACTGGTAAAGCTGGTAAGGTGGAATCATCACCAGACTCCAAAGCATAAATGACTGCAGACCAAACAGGGTCGTCACGCTGAGCTTTGGCCAGATCCTTCAGGAAAAATTTATTAACCACTGCAACAGCTGAAACAGGGACATTACGTGAAAGTGCATCAGCAACATTGTTCGCACGCCCGGGGATATGCTTAAGGGTTGGATTGAATTCCTCGATCGTGAGGAACCATCTGGCTAGGCGGCCTGACATATTTTTGCCCTTGAAAAGCTGAGTGACAGAAGTGTGGTCCGTGTAGACTGCAATAGGATATCCAAAAATGATATCACGGAAATGCTTTAAAGCCCACACCACTGCTAGGGCCTCTAAATGAGTAACAGAGAAACGGGACTAGCATATGCAATAACATGAGGTCTACATCCATCTACTTGTTGCATGAGTACAGCTCCAATGTCTGTACCAGAAGCATCTGTACAAATGGTAAAGGGGATACTATAATCAGGGAAGGCCAACACAGGCGCTTCAGTAAGAGCAAGCTTCAAGGAATCAAAACTTTTCTGATGAACATCACGCCACTGGAAGGAAGAGTCCTTCTTGAGGAGGCGAGTGAGAGGAGAAGCAATTGAAGCAAAGTCTTTAATGAATGCACGATAGTATCCCGCAAGTCCAAGGAAGGAACGTACATTTTCAACTGACTTCGGTATAGGGAAGTCCTTCACTGCCTTGATATTATCACCTGTGGTGTGGATACCATGTTTGTCTACAACATGACCTAGGAATTGGATACTAGCCTTGAAAAAACAACACTTGGGCAAATTGAGTTTCAACCCAGCTTCAGCAAAACGTTGCGAGACCATGGACAGCTTAGTAAAGTGGCTTTCCACATCTTTGGAAACTAGAATCAAATCATCCAGGTAAACAAAAAGTCCATTCCCAACTAGGCCATAAAAAATGGAGTTAACTAAGCGCTGGCAAGTCAAAGGAGCATTCCGCAAACCCATGGGGCAACGAAGCCATTCATAGTGCCCACGGGGATTCGAGAAGGCCGTGACTTTACGAGATTTCTCCTCCAGGGGTATCTGCCAAAAAACCTGCTTTTAATTCTAAGGTGGTGAACACCATATTACCAGTGCCAATGGACTGAAGAAGCTCGCTTAAGATAGGCAGAGGATAATGGTCTGGAATAGTGACCTCGTTAACTCGTCTGTAATCAATAACTGGACGAAAAGCTCCATCCTTCTTAGGCACCAAGAGAAGAGGCGAGTTCCACTCGGAGTGGGACTCCTGTGCAACGCCTTCACGCAATAAATCGTCAACCAAGGACTGGGCTATAAGCCGACGAGAGTGTGGTAGCCTGTAAGAGGGAACGTAAACAGGACGAACACCTGGCTGAAGATCAATTCTATGAACCACACGATCTGTAACACCTAGTGGATCACCGGGCAAAGGGAAAGCCTGACGGTGGGTAACTAACAGTTCAAGGAGACGAGGCGTCTTATCAGGAAAATCAATCTCGCCTACGAATTTGGCATACTCAGAAGCTAAGTAAGCAGGATCACTTATTGGAGGAGACTGCAGCACAGAAGCTGCTATAATAGGCGAGTCCTGGAAGGTAGCAACGTGTACCATCTCAAAGGAGCCTAAGTGACTGCCAGGAGAGAGAGGAATAGGAGCACCCGTGACGTTGGTTACCATCGCCGTGGTGACATGATCCTCGCAAACAGTGGAGAGAGTTCCTTCTAGTGCAAGGCGACGAATACGAATAGAGATGCGCACCGGAACACGAACAGAACTTGAAGGTCCAATAAGATGCTCTCCTATAACAACAGCAGCACAATGAGAAACAGGGTTAGAGCGCTTAGAAGTTGGTACAGGCACATGTGCGGACTGATCAAGCACAGTAGAATCACAAACAGAAACTGGCCTATCTGATGCAGAGATATCACAATTGCAGAAAGTCACTACACGGCGACTAGGAGAAATATCTATGCCATGAGCTGTAAGAGCATCAATACCCAAGAGACAATCACACTTAAGGGCAATGCCAGAGACAACAACAAGAGTGACATTGAAGACTGTAGCATGCGAGGGAAACTGTAAGGGAAGACAAACAGATCCAAGAACAATCAAGGGAGAACCTTGTACAGAATATAAATGATTACAAAAGTGAGATAAAGGGAGATTATACAATTCCCGTAGATCAAAATAAGAGACTACATTCTGCACCAGTATCTACAGTGACAGAAAGAGGTGTATCCCTCGTAAGAACTTGAAAGGTTAATAATTGAGAAGACTCAACAGCCACAAAGGGAATTATTTGAGACCGAACATTAGTGATCAACTCTTTGGGGTGTGAAACAAGCACTGGCTGAGAAATGAAAATCAGATTGTGGGAAATACACTGTATTCACTGACAACTAATGCGTGTGTATACAACGAGAGCTGGCTCAGCACTGACTCCAAGCCAGTGTTGCCACTTGTCGAGAAAACGTGCATCGCATTATGCGATATCCAATGTAATTACAAATATACACAATGATTACACATAATTACAATAAATAATAAAACAACAAACAACAAAACATATGACAATTTTATAAAGAGGGGGAAACATATAATTCCCCAAATAAGCAACACACCAGTTCAATGTACGATAATGGTATGATGTACGACATACCACGCTACCACATATACATACATACATACATACATACATATAATCATATGAGATAACCATGCATGAAATAGGGTCTTTTTACATGCTCCAGAGAAGATATGTAGTTCCAGAAATGTGGGGAGTTGATAGGATCCCATTAGGAGTTCTGTTATCCAAAATTTTCACGGGAAATATATATATACGCACACACACACTTTCACTTCCTTCTAAATCTTACCAATGTCACTATGTGATATATAAGAGAACGGTCTCTCAAATTTTTCCTTAAGTTATAGTTGTCAATCGTGGTGAATGAAATTATATTTCTTTTCTTCTATGTCTATCTTCTGTTAATCTTTATACACTGCAGTCTAAAAAATTCTTGCAAGGAATCCCATTTTCAAACAAGTGTAATTAAACTTATGAATACTTTTCTTCTGTAACTTTCTTCGGTACCTTTTTCTACAGCATGCTCTCAAGGAATCCCGTCAAGAACACTTAATTTGGGTTCTATATCAGTTATGCAGTGACGTCATGATTTCTTTGGTCCAATTATCTTTAATGCTATATTTAAGAACCTCCTCTAAAGGCGTGACCTTACAATCGTAAACCAATTTAATTTTTTCCTCCTCCGTCCTTTCTCCATTCAGATCCGCCGTTAGAACTCCGCATGCAATACTGCTTACTCAAGCAATCTCGAATTCACTGCACGTTGGCTTAGTTTACATCAGCAATAAAAGTAATAAAATCGAGACTCCAATAACCTTGCTTATAAACATAACGCTGACAGCAAACCTATAAAATGTCTTGCCTTCAAACTGTTGTTTACGAAACAACCGATCCAATAAAAATTTAACTCCCACTATCTACCCCTCTTTCTACTTCACTAGTCTACCTACAATTACGAGCCTCATCTACGAGCCTCTTACACACACACACACACACACACACACACACACACACACACACACACACACACACACACACACACACACACACACACACACACACACACACACACACACACACACACACACACACACACACACACATACATATACATCGTTACGGGAAGTAACTATGTGGGTAGGGTGAGATCACAGGAACTTGTTCGGAATTACAAGGTCTTCCTTCAGGAGATGAAGGAACGTGGGAGCCGTCACATAGTCTGTGAGATCCTCCCGAGGATCTACACAGGCTCGTGTTGGAACAGTAGAGCCATAGGGATCAATGACAGGATATCACGATTGTGCACGCAACTGGGATGCCACTTTCTTGATCCTTGGTATCTCTTTTCCAGGCATCATGACCTTTACGCTTCTCATTGTGGGAGTTTGTAATGAACTAGTTCCTTTTTTGGAGTAGAAACCCAAAGGGAAGGGGAAATAGAGTGTACTGGGGAAAACAGGGTAGAGTATAGCTTTAATATAGAACAATATGCCAGTATAGGACAAAATATAATTTTAGGATATAGTGTCGGTAGAGGACGAAATGTTACATTAGGATGTAATGTCAAAGGACAAAATGTCACGTTGGACGTAATGACAGTGGAGGACAAAATATTACGATGGGATGTAATGATAGTGGAGGACAAAATATCACGATGGGATGTAATGATAGTGAAGGACAAAATAGCACGAAATATAATTTTAGGAAGGGATGCCCGACAGAATGTCAGTGAAGGACAAAATATCACGATGGGATTTAATGACAGTGGAGGACAAAAGATCGCGATGGGATGTAATGATAGTGGAGGACAAAATATCACGGTAGGATATAATGTCACTGGAGGACAAAATATAATTTTAGGAAAGGATGCCGGACAGATTGTCAATGAACGAAGGGAGGCAGGTGTGAACTGCATTGACGTAGGGGAGCAGAGTGTACGAAAGAGATCGGATGACCGTGAGCGACCAGATGTCCGTGATGGGGTAAATGTTAATTTTGATGGAAGAAATGTTAATGAGGCATTGAATGTCAATGTAGGAGCAAATATTAATATAGAGCAAGGTGTCAATAAAAAACAGAATTATAATGTAAGGCATGATATTGAAACTTAAAACGTGTCAAAAAGAAATAATCACGAGTTTCTTAAAACCATGTACTTTAATGCTCGTAGTATTAGGGTCAATTTAAAAAAAAATACAGGCGTATGTCAAAAGCGAAAATCTCGATATGATAGGAATAACTGAGACATGGTTAAATGGTAAAGATTTTGAAGTTGAATTTAATATTGCGGGAATTAAACACTTTCATCAGGATAGAAACCACAAGAAAGGTGGGGGTGTTCTGTTGTACGTTAAAAACAATATCCATGCTTGTGTTTTAGTGAAAGCGAAACAAGATGCATATGATAGTTTGTGGGTAGAATTAACCCAAACAAATGGACAAAAAATAAATGTAGGTGTAATATATAGGCCAAAGACATTATCATCAGCAGACGACAAACTGTTATTTCAAGAACTGTCTAGTTTCTGCATCCGGGATTTATTGATAATGGGTGATTTCAATTTTACTGACATTGATTGGATGACCCTTGAACATGGCCATATAGGTGGTCGCTTGATTTATTTCCTCGGCGACAATTACTTAGTTCAGCATGTAAAAGAGCCCACAAAATATGAAAACTTACTTGATCTATTGATCACCAGCCGCGAAAGCATGATAATTGGTGAAACTGATGCAAATAGCGATCACATCTTAGTTAGATTCAAACAACTAAATTTTTTTAGAATAGATACTTGTGTTTCTAAAATACCCTTTGTCCTCGCGCTGGTCTACTCAATGATCCTACTCTACACACCCTTGTGTCATGTTTCTCTTCCTCACCACACGTCATCATGTTCAACCCCATTTCCACCGCTGTCAAGAATTTTTCCACTCTTACTCTTCTAACGGTTGCTTTCTTCGTCTATACAATGGTTCCTGGACTCCAGCTCTTCACAAGAGAGAGAGAGAGAAAGAGAGAGAGAGAGAAAGAGAGAGAGAGAGAGAGAGAGAGAGAGAGAGAGAGAGAGAGAGAGAGAGAGAGAGAGAGAGAGAGAGAGAGAGAGAGAGAGAGAGAGAGAGAGAGAGAGAGAGAGAGAGAGAGATAAAGAAAGAGAGAGAGAGAGAGAGAGAGAGAATGAAATTGGTAGAATATCAAAAGAAATTCCTAATACTAAGAACTACACACTGATAAGGAAGCAAATTCCTATCACTTTGAGGTGGTAGAAGGAGAGCATGGGAGGGGCTTAGGAAACAGACCTGATGAGTGAATGTGGAGGGAGGGAGTAGAAGAGAGGAAAAGTAGGTGGAGGAGGGCAGGCGTAGTGGATAGATGTTGGCAGGTGTGTGGTGGGTGAAGGAGGGTAGGCGTAGTAGGTGGAGGAAGAACGAAGTCAGACGGGTGGGTAGGCGCTCTAATTGATTATGTTGAAGACCTCTCGAGACCTGAGGCAAGTGGATATCAAATAGGACTAATCTTTCAATGGCGACATCTGGCACTTAGAATCCCTGTGCTCCTCGTCACTCCCGCGACTTTCCTTACATATTTTGTTCAGATTGACGCCCCTCAATGTTATTATTATTATAGGTTTATTCAACAATATTAAATACAATTAGACATACATATATACATTTTTTTTTTATTATTTTTTTTTCTACAAAATTGGTAGTTGAAAAGGGAGAGCGAGAAGCAAAGCTTATGGGGAGTTGCTCTCCCTTAAGGAAAAAAAAAATATTTTTATTTATTTATTTTTGTTACATGTCAGTATGGTACATACACATCTACACACATATATACACACATACATCACATATATACACACACACAATGACATGCGTCACGATGTCCGCTAACTCCGACCTCACGTAGAAATCGGGGGCACGAACGAGCATCGCAACTTGTGGGGGTCAGGTGAGAGGTGAGAGGTCAGGTCGATTGTTGACGGGACGATAATTGCTTAATGTGCAGGTCTGGGTCACCGTGACCTGCTGGAATAGAAAAAAAAGAGCGGCAGACTTGGGCAGTGCATGACAGTTTCTCCATGAATACAACCATGAAATGGACCTGAAGTGTTCAATATACTAATACTTATAGATTAAAGACTTTTTTAAGTATCGTTTGAATGATGATAAACATTTTGTCTTAGGTAAATCCTTTTCCAGTTTATTCCATGTGTTAACACCTATAATAGATAAGCATTGGCTTTTTTTGGTTGTTCTGTATTGAGTTTTAAAGAAGTCGTTTGTTTGCCTAGTCGCATAGCGAGTTTCGTAAGTTGAGTAAAATTTCAATATGTTTTGATTCATGTGTTTATTGTAGATTTGGTGCATAACAATGGCAGTTTTGTACTTTATTAAGTCATTGAATTTGAGTAGATTTAGTTTTTTAAATAAATTATTTGTATGTTCCAAACGACCTACATTGCAGATTATACGCAGTGCCCTTTTTTGAGAGGTAATTATGCGTTGAAGATTAGTTTGATAAGTATTACCCCAAATTTCTGAACAATAGTTTAAGTATGGTAGTAGTAGACTACAATAAATGGTACGTAGGGTATTTTCATTGAGGATATTTCTCATTTTATGCATAATTCCTAAAGTTTTGGATATCTTATTTATCACGTGATTTATATGATGTTTCCAATTAAGTTGATCGTCTAAATACACGCCTAGGAATTTACTGACGGACGCTTTTTCAATAATTTCGTTGTTTATTTTGATCGGCTTAGTACTTTCATTATTTTTGTAGAGAAGCAGGTAGTTAGTTTTTGATACGTTTAAGGATAGCTTATTGGCTGAAAACCAGTTGGATAGTTGACATAATCCTTCATTAATTGTCTTGATCAGTTTGTCGGAATTTGTATCGGAGCATAGAATGGTGGTATCGTCGGCGAACAGTATAAATTTCATAAGGTTGGATACATTTGTAATGTCATTAATGTATAGTAAGAATAGTTTGGGTCCTAGAACTGAACCTTGAGGTACTCCGCATGTAACTGGTAGAATGTGTGATCTTTCTTCCTCAATGGCCACATATTGTTTCCTGTTTTTTAGATAACTTTTTAACCAGTCATTAACTTTACCTCTTAGCCCATAGTATTCGGCCTTTCGAATTAGGATTTCATGATTTACTGTGTCAAATGCCTTTTTAAGATCAATAAATATGCCGGCTGTCTTTTTCTTTTGTTCTATATTGTTAGTTATCTCTTCAATTAATTCCATTACTGCTGTAGACGTTGAAAGATTTCGTTGAAATCCATATTGACTATGGTAAATGACGTCATTTTTTTTTTTAGAAATGAGTCAAGGCGATTTGTGAATAACTTTTCAAGAATCTTGGAAAACTGTTGTAATAGTGAAATTGGTCTATAGTTATTATAACTTGATTTGTCGGCTGATTTGAATATCGGTATTACTTTTGATATTTTCATTGCATCTGGAAATATCCCTTGTTCAAATGATTTATTGCATATTGTCAGAAAATGATCTTTGATGATAGGCATAATTTGTTTTATGAGGTTCATATTGATTCCTGTGCAGTCGAGTGATTTCTTGTTCTGCATTGATTTTACTGTGTTCATAAGTTCGTTTTCCGTGACGGGTTTTAAAAACATAGTGTTATTTATTCGGTGTTTCAAAAATGTCTCGTAAGTTTGATGTGTTGTCTTTATTTGTTTCGCGAGGTTAAGTCCTACATGGGAGAAAAATTCATTAAATTCGTTTGCCACTTCTTTTTTAGTTTTTCCTTTTTTAATAATGTCTATGAATTCATTGGTGTTATTAATTTTGTGCCTAGTTAAGTTGTTTATTACTTCCCATGTCTTTTTTATATTACCTTTATAACCTTCAAGCAGTGTGTCATAGTATTTTTTTTCACAGTTGCGCAAAATTGTTGTAAGTTTGTTTTTGTACACTTTGTATTTGTTTTCGTCTGTCAAGGACTTGCTTTGAATAGATTTCTTGTAAAGTTGGTTTTTCTTTCGACACGCGTTCTTAAGACCGTTTGTAAACCATGGTTTTGAGTTTACGTTACGTGGTTTTATTTCTACTTCTCTCTCTGGGCAGCATTTATTTACATTACTCATGATAATGCTTACAAATTCGTTATATGATAGATTGGCATTTTCTGACTCGTAAACCTGATCCCAATTTTCTTCTTTTAAGCATTGATTTAATTTTGCAATATCTTTTTCGTCAATTTTACGTTTAAGTACAATTCTGGGTTTTGTTATGCAGTGCATTTCTTTTGGACTGATAGTGAATACCGGTAGATGGTCACTTATATCACTTATTAAGATACCACTATGAATCTCGGAGTTTACAATATTGGTGAAAATGTTATCTATCAATGTTTCACTTGTATTTGTTATTCGGGTTGGTTTATTTATCAAAGGATATATACCTAAAGAGAAAATCATATCTGTAAAGTGTCTTGTTTGTTCATGAGTCTCATACTTAAGTAAATCTATGTTGAAGTCACCACAGAGATATAGTTTTTTATTTCTAAATGGAGTTATGATTTCTTCAAGCATATTTGTGAACTCATTGATGTTTGTGCCTGGCTTTCTGTAAATACTTGTTATGACGGTATTCTTTTTAGTTTTACTGAAAATCTCAACAGCTACGCAATCAAATAGGTTTTCATACGAATTAGTGGATTGATTTATTAGTTTGCATGAAATTGATTTTTTTATGAAGATAGAGACTCCGCCGCCTTTTTGGATCTGTCTATTAGCACTGTAAGGAGTATAGTTTTGTAAGAAGTTTACTAGACATCCTGGGTCAATCCATGTTTCGCTTATCACTATAACGTCAAAGCTTTTATTGAGTAACTTGAGATAACAGTCAATTTTCTGATAATTGGCGTTTAGGCTCCTTGCATTGATGTGAATTAGTGTGAAACCATCAATATCACGAAATACCGTGTCAAATTGTGTATCACTATAGTAATCGCTGTCTTTTGTTAATTTTGAGTAAAAATTTAATTCGGGGTCAATTTGGGTATTATTGTGATTAAATATCGAAAATTCCTTTTCTGATATTTTGTCTATTTCTTTATACTTCTTAATGGCGGTATATACATCTGGTTTTTTTTTATGCGAGATTTGGCGCGGAAAACAAAATATTAATTTCTGTGTTTGAGATGGCATGATAGGGAAATGTTTTTGAGCAGTCTAGGCAGAACCAGTTATTGAAAATATTGGGGTTATTTTTGGCAGTATTTACGGGTATATTTGCACACATGAAATTATATAAATGTTTGCATAATGTACATTTGAGGTGATTGGTAGGGACAAGGGTATGGCATGAAGAACAGTTTTTTGATATGTTTGTTTTAGTTTTTGTGTTAGTTGTAGTGTTCATGGTTATGTTTGTGTTAGAAGATTAAGGAATGTGAACTATTGAAATTCAACTAATTGTTCAAGATTACTTACTTGATGTACTTTTTCATCCTTGCACTTGATATACACCTTGCAGTCTCTTGTCCATGTCGAGATGATCTTCCCTTGTTTCCTCATGTCGCGTGCTGTTTTGGCAATCTCTCCGGTTCGTTTTGTCAGGTGTTCATTCACGTAGACGCCCGTCCCCTTCAATTTCTTGGCGTTTTTCAGCACGTTCACCTTCGACTTTCTTGAAACGAATCTCACGATCACATTTTGGGTACCGTCCTGTTTTCTTTTTCCCAGTGTATGGCAAGCTGATATCTCTGTGTCTCTGATCTGTATTCCCTTGTTACTTAGAGAATGGATCACTTGATTTTCTACAATGTTCTGACCACTGTTATCTGCACTATAGTCGGAGTCACCTTTCACAGCTTCCGAATACGTTTTCACAATCTTTAAACCACTGATGATTATATCTTCTCTCCTCGTGTACTGCTCTAGGTCTTCCACTCTAGCTTGGAGATTAACTACAGTCGATTTGAGATATTGTATCTCCTGCCTTTATTGTTTAACTATCTCTTTCAACTCGCTTAGGAACTGTTGGTCTTCTTTCCTTGCTTGCAACAGGAACTGCTTGTCCTCTTCTCTTGCTTTCACAAGACTCTCCACCATATCTTCAAGTTTCTTGGAGCTGTTGCTGTTTCTGGTATGTGCCATGTTGAATTACTTTCTCGTAGGGAGCGCTGAGCGGAGGGTGTGAACGGCACGAGAGTCAGGTGCTTTTGGATAGCGTCAGCTTATTTCACTCCGATTTGTGGAAAAAAAAAGACTTCGGTAAGGATTGTGTTCACCCTGCTAAATGGAAAGACAGTTGCTCCACGTCACAGTGGGCTAGGGGGTGGAGCAAGCGTCCCGTGTACCTGGTTCGAGTCCTGCTCTGCAAACAAGCTCTAAGCAAAACTATTCGAGGA
>NC_134811.1:45216434-45223934 GCF_046742065.1 Oratosquilla oratoria | reverse complement strand
ACGACGTATATATATGGATGAGTCCTTTGTTGGAACTATTCATTTTGGATGTGGAGCCAAGAGTGGATTCACGATCTCTTTCCTTCTGACAATCACAGAAACAAGACGCGGTTGCGTTATTGGGGGAATTCAGTGTGCACATGCATGAATTAGCATGTTTTCTATTAAGATAAATGGGGGATTGATATAAAGAAGGAAAGAGCAAGATTATCTGAGGTATGTAGCCTTGTAATTTGTGTGGTATTGAAATTTCATTATTAGATTGATTATACTTTGAGATTGCTTAGATATTCAATGATCATGTTTAATATTCATGTATACACATGTCATGTCATGGCAACCACATGGTGGTGATCTATTCTATTGAGATTAATATAGAGTATAATCCTTTTAGATATGTATTTAATATAATGATTGAATTCAATTGTGTTGAATATTATTCATTAATAACAATGTTATGGAGATTAGAATTTCAGTGATGTAAGTAATGGTAATTGATTTGATTATCAAATCCTTCCTCACATGTATAAGAATCTATATAAGTAATGTGATATGTAATAAATATATAATCAAAATAACCTTTAGTCTACTCGTATTTGTCCCCACCTTTAAGGGATGAGGTAATATCTACGAGAGTTATTATTATCCTCCTAGGTCCTTTATTTACTAACTGATTATTTTAGGTTAGAGGTGGATGTGACAATATACATATACATATACATATACATATACATATACATATACATATACATATACATTTACATATATATATATATATATATATACATTTACATATACATATACATATACATATACATATACATATACATATACATATGAATATACATATAGGTCATAAGGTCGTAAGTTGGAACTTGAAGGATAGGAACAGGAGCGCGAATATGCAAGCCGGCTCCTCAGGTTGGGACCTGTAAAGCAACCGGCTGAAGTACTACAGGAATTTTCACCACTCGGGTCGTGATAGTCCTTCAACCCTCAACCCACCCCCCTTGAAGTCCAGCGTAGAGGGAGCGAGCTGGACTGGATGTCCGGACGATACTTTGGGAGGAAACTTCTCTATTTCTCTTGACAAGGTGTCGGCAATTGTGTTATCTTCGCGTATGTGGCTCATACGAAAGTTAAATGGTTAGAGAGCCAAGACCCAGCGGAGGATACATTGATTGCTGAGTCGGGCTCTCTCGATGAATACAAAGGGGTTGTGGTCGGTGTAGTGTAAACTAAGGTATCAGTCACGGGAGCACTAAGATAGCACTCAAAGTGGGAAAAGGCTGAAATCATCGCCAGGGCTTCTTTCTCTAATGTGGAGTAGGCTCATTGGTGGGGGAAAAGCTTCGCGGAGTAGTAGCAGACGGTATGCATGGTTTTGTCGTCTGCTCCGGTTTGTGGTAAAGCAGCTCCGATTCCGTATCCAGCTGCATCGTCTTGCAGTACAAAGGGACGGGAGAAGTCGGGGGTTTGAAGAATTGGCTCGTTGATTAGGAATTGTTTGAGTGTTTCGAAGGATGTCTGGTATTCGGTAGTCCAGACGAACTTCTCCTTTGGGCTGGTGAGAGTAGTAAGGGGGGCAACTACTGACGAGAAGTTCCTGCAGAAGTGGCGATAATATCCCGACATTCCCAGGAACAGTTGAAGGGATTTGCGGTTCTGGGGAACAGGAAATCTCTGAATGGCCTCCATATTGGCTTGTTTGGGTCGGTATTGTACAGTAGCGTTCCCGAACATGAATTTCACCGAGTTGATGACGAACCCGTTCGTTGCTAGGCGACCAAGGAGGGCATCTAACTTGTTCACATGGTCGGACCAGGTATGTGCTAAAGTAATGAGATCGTCTAAGTAGGTTTGGGTGTTTTGTTTGGTAACCCAGAGATGGTTACATTAATGAGCAGACAAGGGAAAGCCCATGGGGATGAACTGGGGACGCCTAGTCCCATTTCCAGTAGATAGTTGGCCTCTGTTCAATGCAGTTTGTGAGGGGGTAACTTATGTGGATTCTGGCGGATAGGAGGAATATTAGACTTGAGCACTATGTCGTGCTCGGCAATGGTACAGAGACCAGGGCTGTTTCTACATACCATACGGTATTTGGTAAAGAACTGCATGATGTCATCGTGGTGCGATGGAGGGAGGTTAGAGAGTAATATCTCTGGATTTTTAAGTAAGGTGGAGTTAGGGGTAATTGTTTGTGGATTTGGGATGTTAAGGTAGGATCAAGAGGAGTAATATTTGAAATTAAAGATACTGGCCTCCGTAGTTCATCAGTAGGGTAGTTTTGGTGGTATATTTTTATTAAATTTACATGAACTAATTTTGAGTCTTTACGCCTGTCTGGAGTAAGTACAATATAACTTAATATATTTAATCTATGTATATGGACCTTGAAATTTATTTGAGAGGGGAGCCCCTGGAATTGGCAAATAAACTAAGACAACATCGCCAGGCTTAAAATCTCTTTAGTTTTAACATCAAAATGCCCCTTCATTTTAGACCGAGCTAGTCTAAGGTTCTCTAAAGCAATGTCTCAAACTACCTTCATTCGGTGTTTTAACTGATCCAAATATTGATTTACAGTCTGCTTGAGGTCGTTAGGGCTCTCATCACACCAATCACTTGTCGACCATACAAGAGTTCAAAGGGAGAATATCCTAGTGACTCTTGAGTGGTTTCTCTAATGGCAAATAGCATGAGAGGTAATCCTTCATCCCAATCAGATTGTCTGCTGTTACAAATTTACGTATCATTGATTTAAGAATTTGATGGAAACGCTCGAATGCTCTTTGTGACTCAGGGTGATAAGCTGTTGAGAGAGTTCGTTTTATCTCTAATTCTTTTAGTACATTGGTACAGAGTTCACCTGTGAAACTTGTCCTTCTGTCAGAGTGAATTTCTTTGGGCAAACCCACTCTAGTGAAAAAATGATTAGAGTTGGGTTTTTGCATCCATCCTTCGGGAAATCTCGTAAGTGGACACATTATAGTCAGAATGTATTGTTTTTGGCAATGACCCCACTATGTCTATAATTATTTTGTCAAAAGGGTTCCCTAACACAGGGATGAGAGATAAAGGGGGTTTAGGAATCTTCTGATTAGGTTTGCCAACGAGCTGACAAACATGGCAAATTTGAACATATTCTTTAATGTTCTTTTTTGAATTGGGCCAAAAGAAATGTTCTAAAATTTTGTTATAAGTCTTACAAACTCCCACATGACCTGAACCATCATGAGCTATTTCAGTGATTTAGGATCTAATTGAATTAGGTATAGCTATTTGGTGAATCTCTGCCCAAGTGTCAGAATCTGAAAATTGGCTAATGAAATTTAACACAAGTAAATGCAAGGTAATGCACATAGGTAAAAATAACAGTAAGTACGATTACAAGTTATTTGGAAATTCGTTAACAAAAGTGAATAGTGAAAAAGATCTCGGCGTAATTATCAGTAACGACCTCAAATCATCCAAGCAGTGTATTTCAGCCTCTGAGAAAACAAATAAGATTCTGGGACTGATTGCGCTATCTTTTGATTTCAAAAGTCCATCACTCATTAACAAGCTATATAAATCGTTAGTTCGTCCACATTTGGAATATGCTGTTTCCTTATGGTCACCGAATCTCATTAAAGACATTGACAGATTGGAAAAAGTACAACGGCGAGCCACAAAACTGATTCCAAATATAAAAAATAAATCATACGAAAATCGACTAAAACACATGAATCTGTTTTCCCTAAAAAAGCGTAGACTCAGAGGTGACTTGATACAGGTCTTTAAGATTTTAAAGGGAATTGACAACATCAAAAGTGACCAAATTTTCACATTGAATGAGAATCAGACAAGAAACAATGGTCTCAAACTGTCCGGAAATAGATTCAATTTGGAAGTAGGTAGAAACAACTTTGCCAACCGTGTAGTGAATGAATGGAATAAACTTCCTGCACAGGTAGTGCAATGTAGTTCAGTTCGAAGCTTTAAGAATCATTTAGATAAACACCTAAGTAAGATGCTGTAATGATTATAATTCATTTTATATTATTTGTTTTTGTTTTGTTATCATTTGTCTGTCTGATTTTCATTTATTATTTGTTATATGTCAATTTATCATTATTTACTATTTACCTGTTTGTTTATTATTTAACTATACCTATGCATTTATTTATGTATTTTATTTGTTATTTACATTATTATATTTTTTATTAATTGTTTTATTATTAATATGATTTTTTTTTCGCATCCGACCTAGATATGGACCAAAAGGTCTCCTGTCGGCATGCTCCGCCTTTGTAATCCTTTGTAATCCTTTGTAATCTAAATGTAAAGGGAACTTTGTACATCTCATGCGAATACCTTGTTGGTAATAAATTCCAGTGAATTTGTCTACTTTATCCTTGAATTTTCTGCTAATCTATGGAAGTGTTTTAAAGTAGAGTCGGATTGTTGAGCTTTGATGAGGCTATAATGTGACATGATTTGTGTAGATGGAAAAAAAAAAAAAAAATCAGGTGCATTTTCGTTTAAGGGAACTGATTACAAAGATTACAAAGGCGGAGCATGCCGACAGGAGACCTTTTGGTCCATATCTAGGTCGGATGCGAAAAATCATAATAATGATAATAAATGAATAAATAAAACTATAATATTGTCAATATAAAATAAAATACATAAGTAAATACATAGATATAGTTGAATAATAAACAAACAGGTAAATAGTAAATAATAATAAATTGATATATAACTAATAATAAATGAGAATCAAACAGACAAATGATAAAAAAAATAATATAAAATAAATGATAATCATTACAGCATCTTGCTTAGGTGTTTATCTAAATTATTCTTAAAGCTTCGAACTGCAGGAAGTTTATTCCATTCATTAACTACATGGTTGGCGAAGTTATTTCTACCCACTTCCAAACTGAATCTATTTCATGACAGTTTGAGACCATTGTTTCTTTTCTGATTCTCATTCAGTATGAAAATTTTGTCACTTTTGATGTTGTCAATTCCCTTTAGAATTTTAAAGACCTGTATCAAGTCACCTCTGAGTCTACGCTTTTTTAGAGAAAACAGATTCATATGTTTTTGTCGATTATCATATGATTTATTTTTGACATTTGGAATCAGTTTTGTTGCTCACTGTTGTACTTTTTTCAATCTGTCAATGTCTTTAATGAAATTCGGTGACCATACGGAAACAGCTTATTCTAAATGTGAACGAACTAACGATTTATATAGTTTGTTAATGAGTGATGGATTTTTGAAGTCAAAAGATAGTGCAATCAGTCCTAGAATCTTATTTGTTTTCTCAGAGGCTGAAATACACTGCTTGGATGATTTGAGATCATTACTGATAATTATGCCGAGATCTTTTTCACTATTCACTTTTGTTAACGAATTTCCAAATAACTTGTAATCGTACTTACTGTTATTTTTACCCATGTGCATTACCTTGCATTTACTTGTGTTAAATTTCATTAGCCGCTTTTCCGACCATTGCTGTAATCTATCTAAATCTTCTTGAATATCTAATTGATTTAAGTGATTATTTGCCATTCCGCACATTTTTGTATCATCAGCAAATTTGGAAACAGTAGATTTTAGTCCATGGTCTATATCATTTATATATACTATGAATAGAAGTGGCCCAAAAACGGAACCCTAAAGAACTCCACTTGTAACATTTTTCCATCTAGAAGTTTTTCCATTTAACACAACTCTGTTTTCGATCATTCAACCAATTACTAGTCGAACTTAATAGCTTACCACTTATTCCGTGTGAAGCTAATTTAGTAAGTAGTCTTTCGTGGGGGACGGTATCAAAAGCTTTTGCAAAGTCTAGACATATTAAATCTATATTGTTTCTTTTGTCATAATTCGAGATAACTGTGTTGTAGAATTCGAGTAAGTTAGTCACACAAGAACGTTTCCGTCTGAAACCATGCTGGCTATCATTTATCAAACAGTTACTTTCTAAATGGTGTTCGATAACATCTCTGATTATAGTTTCCATTATTTTTCCTACGATAAGTCAAACTTATAGGCCTATAGTTATTTGGCTTCTTTTTGTCACCTTTTTTGAATATGGGAGTAACGTTAGCTAGCTTCCATTCTCTTGGGACATCTCCGGATATGATGGATTTCTTGAAAATAATTTCTAATGGAACAACAATCTCATTTTTCATTTCCTTTAAGATCTGTACACCTTTTAATGTTTTCTTTTGTTATATTTACCGTAGTGAGTAAGTTTACTCTATACTTTTCACAGGTTTCAGTTTGGAGTTCACTTTGAGGTGTTTCATTTACGAATACCGAGCTAAGATAATTGTTTGAAATATTACACATTCCTTCATTTGAATATTCAAGTTAACCGTCAGCAGATAATAGTGGACCAATGTGATTCCTAACAACCTTTTAATCTCTAATGTAACTATAGAATCCTTTGGGATTCCCTTTGAATTTATCAGCGATATTCATTTCGTATTGTCGTTTTCTTTTCTTTTTATTGCCTTTTTTAAATCTCTGTATTGATACATAACTTTCATAGTCATTAGATGCACCCGAAGACTTATATTTCTTATAATCCTGTCTCTTTTTATTAATACTTTTTCAGATTCTTTGTCGAGCCACTTTAGGCGAGCCTGATTTGGGGGACGTCTGTCCTTAAAAGGAGTTACTGCACATAGGGAAAAAAATTAAGATATATGTGATCCACAACTGCAGAACTTTTGTCACAAGGAATTTTGACTATAAGGGAGGTAGTACTAATGAACCTGCAAGGTCATTACCTAGGATGAGCTCAACTCCAGGAATTAGAATTGACTTTTCTTTGAGGCCATCTGTTACTTCCTTAGTTATAAGATTACATTTGAGGAATATTTTAGCTAGACTCACGGATTGGACAATAGACAAATCACTGATTTTTACTTTCTTTCCAGCACTCCTTTTTCAACTCCAAGTAGGACATCTTTAAATGAAATGGATTGAGTAGATCTAATGTCTCTCAGAATAGTTATTAGATGAATGGATCTTCTTTGGTTATAGTAATTTGATCAGAGGGCTTGAATTATTGAAAGAGATTCTCAGGAGATGTCGAGGGTTGAGTTACAATGTGTGACATGGGTTAGGAGGACTTTGGGATTTTGTTCCATCACCTAGCTTTGCTGAAGACTTGTCAAAAGTTTGGGTCTTCCCAGAATAGTGTGAAGTGTTACATTTTGGCTCTGGAATTTGGAAATGTGATGTCCGTTAATTTTACAATACCCACACAAAAATGATGGGTTTCGAATTATTTAAGATTGTTATTCCACTCCCTAGTGAATATTCACCAAACCTTAGACCTCACAAATTACTTAATGGGAAATTTTCCATTCACCGCTTCTGTCAGATTGAGAATACTAGATGTGGTGGGTTATATCCACGGTTAAAATAGCCTATATTATTTCAGCGATTATGTTTGAATTTTTCTGGCGCTCAGAAAACTTTTCCGAA
>NC_134811.1:45206434-45211434 GCF_046742065.1 Oratosquilla oratoria | reverse complement strand
TGGACACCACACATAGATGGAAATACGTCGATGACTGCACAGTTGGTATTCCCATCAACACCAGGCAGCCTGACTATTCTTCGCTACAAAACATCCTAGATAACCTTAAAGCGTGGACCGAGAGCAGCAATGTGACAATTAACCACAACAAAACCGTGGTCATGCACGTATGTACATCCAAACAGGCAGTGGCACCACCTCAACTATCACTAGGAACCCACTCCCTTCAGGTGGTCCAGTCCGCCAAGCTTCTTGGCATCACATTAGACGACCACCTTAACTGGAACCAGCACATCAACAACATCATCAGGACAGCCTCATACAAACTCTACATGCTGCGCAGATTGAGGTCCCTTGGTACCCCATCACCAGATCTAAAGGGAATCTACACCACCTTCGTACTCCCCACCCTCATGCACGCCTCCCCGGCCTGGTCATCATCACTCAACATCACACAGAGGAGTAAATTAGAGAGAGTACAAAGAAGAGCGTGCAGAATTATCTTGGGTGGTCAGTATGAGGGATACGAACACGCCCTCACCACCCACAGCCTGCCAAGAGTGTCTGACAAGCACAGTGAGGCACCGAGTAAGTTTGGACAGGACCTTATGTTCCACCCACGTCACCGTCACTTCCTCCCACCTGACACCAAAACCACCCGCCACGCAACACGACATTCTAACAAGATCAAACCCATCAGAGCACCGAGGACTGACCGATACAAGAACAGTGCTATTCCATCCATTGTTCGCACAATAAACTCATTATAAAACTTAGACTAGGCATATCACTCTTATAATTACTGTATTACTCATAAAAGCACTCTATTGTATTATTGTCAGTGTATCACTGCTATCTCAATAAACCTATTATTATTATTATTATTATTATTATTATTATTATTATTATTATTATTATTATTATTATTATTATTATTATTATTATTATTATTATTATTATTATTATTATTATTATTATTATTATTATTATTATTATTATTATTATTATTATTACTATTATTATTATTATTATTATTACACACACACACACACACACACACACACACACACACACACACACACACACACACACACACACACACACACACACACACACACACACACACATTTATATATATATATATGTATATATATATACAGTATATATATATATATATATATATATATATATACACACATACACACACGAGTACACACACACACACACACACACACACACACACACACACACACACACACACACACACACACACACACACACACACACACACACACACACACACACACACACACACACACACACACATATATATATATATATATATATATATATACATTATATATATAGATAGATAGATAGATATATGTGTAGACATATATACACATATACATATAAATGTATGTATACATATATATATATATATATATATATATGTATATATATATGTATATATATATATATATATATGTATATATATATATATATATATATATATATATATATATGTGTGTGTGTGTGTGTGTGCGTGTGTGTGTGTGTGTCATTATGACAAATGGAATTAAATTCTCCTACTGGGATTCGAACTGTCGCCTAAACGATTTGTTTATTATAAGACAAAGGTCTTACCATCGTGGCACGACGACCCTTCAAAATAGAACGACTTTGTTCACAGTCCAGTCGTCCCACCGAGGGCGCCCGTGTGACACGGTATGTACTGTAATACATCAAATTCTTTATGCAGGCTATTCTTCCCACAATTTTTTGTGTCATGACATGTGGAATTAAACTCTCCTACTAGGATTCGAACCCTCCCCTGAACGGCTTGCTTATTATAAGACGAAGGCTGTACCATCGTGTTACGATGACCCTTCAAAATGGAATGACTTAGTTCACGGTAAGTACTGTATTGCATCAAATCCTTCATACAGGCTATTCTTCAGACAAGTTATTGTGTCATTATGACATATGAAATTAAACTCTCCTACTAGGATTCGAACGCTCGCCTGAGCGGCTTGCTTATTACAAGGTGAAGGCCGTACCATCGTGACACGACGACCCTTCAAAATAGAACGACTTTGTTCACGGTCTAGTCGTTCCACTGAGGGTGCCCGCGTGACAGGGTATGTACTTTATTGCATTAAATCCTTTGTGCAGGCTAGTCTTCCGACAAAATTTTGTGTCATTATGACATATGGAATTAAACTCTCCTACTAAGATTTGAACCCTCGCCTGACCGGCTTGTTTAATATAAGACGAAGACTGTACCATCCGGTCAGGCGAGGGTTCGAATTCCAGTAGGAGTTTTTAATATATATATATATATATATATATATATATATATATATAATATATATATATATAAACACACACACACACACACACACACACACACACACACACACACACACACACACACACACACACACACACACACACACACACACACACACACACACACATACACACACACACACACACACACACACACACACACACACACACACACACACACACACACACACACACACACACACACACACATATATATATATACATACATACATACATACATACATGCATACACACATACATACACACATACATACATACATACATACATACATACATACATACATACATACATACATACATACATACATACATACATACATACATACATACATACATACATACATACATACATACATACATACATCCATACATACATACATACATACATACATACATACATACATACATACATACATACATACATACATACATACATACATACATACATACATATATATACAAATACATACGTTCCTATACTGTATACATATATATATATACATATATATATATATATATATATATATATATACATATATATATATATGTATATACCAAGGCTCCTTTCCCCTTACAAGGGAGGCAGCCATAAAACAAAAGCACATAATCCACTCCCACCCATTCCATCTCCACCCATTCCATCTCCACCCACTCCACCTCCATTCAGCCCCTTCCATCCCCACCATCTCGGTTTCCCCTGGATATCGGGTGATCCCTACATTTCGTCCACTACTCTCTGGGTTAGAAGCAGTGCTGCAAGACACAGCATATCCATAACAAGGCTGCTTCATTAAGTCAGCGACACTTCCTCTCTGTCCCCTCATACAGAAAAAACAAGAAAAAGAGGAGAAATCCCTTCTACCTCTGCATTCCACACCTCATCTCAAACACATTCAAATTCCTTCTCTCTTTTTTGTTCTTCTCATTTTTCGTTTCTACCCTATACAGTGCTGTCGGCACAACCACTCTTTCATACCATTTACTTTTAGCACCCATTCTCAAATGTCTATTTCTCAATACACTTTTTAATACCTGAAGGCATTTACTCGCTTCTCTCAATCTACATTCGACCTCCACCCCCACTCCTCCCTTTCCTCCCACATTCGCACCCAAGTATTTAAAACTACCCACTTCCTCCAGTCTCTCTCCTTTGGTACTCACTTCCAGTCTGCTGCCACTTTCTCCTCGTGTACACCTCATCATCTTACATTTACCCACATTTCTCTTCAACTTCCTTCTTTCGCACACCTTCCCAAACTCTGTCACTAACTTCCTCAATCTCTCCTCTGATCCTGCTACAAGCGCAGTGTCGTCAGCAAACAACAACTGGCTTATTTCCCACTTTTCTCCCATTACCTTTACCTTTACCTCTCGTACCACCCCATCCATGTATAAATTGAACAGCCAGGGCTACATAACACACCTCTGGCAAAGTCCCACCTTTAACTCAAACCACTCACTCTCTCCATTTCTGATTCTAACACAGGCTCTACTTCTCCCATAAAAACTCCTGACTCATATAAGTTTTCCTCCTGTCCCATATATCTGCAATATCTCCCACAGTGCCTTCCTATCTACCCTATCATAAGCCTTTCCCAAATCCATAAAGGCCCAGAAAACATCCTTACATTTCTCACATATCTGACTTACCACAAAAATCTGATCCACGTAACCCCTACCTTTTCTAAACCCACACTGTTCCTCACCAATTACTCCCTATGTTTTTCTCCTAATCCTCTCAATCAAAACCCTCTCATAAACCTTCCCAACTACACTCAGCAAACTGATCCCTCTGAAACTACTACACTCACATTTGTCCCCTTTTCTCTTGTAAAGTGGAACTATACAGGCACTCCTCCATCCTCCGGCACTCTATCTTCTCTTAAACAAGCAGTAAGGAACCTCACCAACCCACTAGCCTGTTCCCATTATCTTAACAACTGGCCTTCACCTCATCTTTCCTTATTTTCCCTCCATTTTCCTCACTAATCAGTCATATTTATATACTATATATATATATATATATATATATATATATATATATATATATGTATGTATATATATATATATATTTGTATATGTATATATATGTATATATATATATGTATACATATATTTATATCGATAATTTTTATGACAGTTGCATGCAGGGTTCGAACCCGCTGTACTCGGCTATCCGTAAATTACCTGTACGGGCACCGTACAGGTAATTTACGGATAGCCGAGTACAGCGGGTTCGAACCCTGCATGCAACTGTCATAAAAATTATCGGTTTGATGTCGCTGCCATTAGCGTATTTCTCTCATATATTTATATATATATATATATATATATATATATATATATATAGAGAGAGAGAGAGAGTATATATGTACATATAAATATACATCTGTGCACATACGAAAATATACATATGAATACTTATCCAACGTGGAAACATTTCCATATGCACGAGTGAGTGACTAAGTTCCGAGTCTTTCCTTTCATTAATAAAATTCAAAATTTGGTCTCCAAAAGACGAAGGTATTTGGTACACATGGCCGAGATCCGAAACTCATTCGGTAAGATCTTGGCGAGCGAGAGGTCTTTCGAAAAAACAGGAAAAGAAAAAATGGAAATTTGTTTAT
>NC_134811.1:45191434-45201434 GCF_046742065.1 Oratosquilla oratoria | reverse complement strand
TTTAACAGCTCTTTTTTCTTAGATTACAAATCAAACCTAACTATTAACTAATACATACTAACTATTAACTAATACATGACTTGGCAACATGGCCACTGGCACCAGAAGCAAAGTTTTACAAAGGGTGCATAGCGTCTTCTCAAAATCTAGAGAAGAAAAACAACAACATGACATATCCAGTGACAAAGAGGAAATGCACACAGAAGACTTAATTGGCAATGACAAACCAGACCATTTTTACCTATATTCACAGGTTGACAATACCTCTAAACAGTTAACCAATGACCAGTTAAATAATCCTGACAAAACTAATCCTAATGCAGATACCCCAATAGACCCTCTTTATGAGAACGATGTCTTACCTTATTTCAACCAGCCTCCTCAAGTAGACCCCTCACAACCACAACCACCCATTCCTCCCATCCAACCAAATATGCAAACAAAACCTCCTATAAACCATAATCCATCCAACCCCCATATCCCAACACATAATAACCCCCCTCCCATTCAGCAGCAGTACCAAAACTTCCCCTTTCCTTCCCCTATACCCCATCTAGTCCAACCCACTCCACACCATACCACCAACCACCACCTAACCTTCCTCCAAACCCACAATATTATCCTTACCCACAACCTCAACCAACAATAATTAACAACTATCAAACCATAACCCCCCTCACAGAAATCCCAACCTTTTCCCAAGATAGTGGACTATCCATTACAGACTTCTTGACAGCATGTGACCTGTTCTTTTCAAAGAACACACAATACTCTGAGACAGATAAAATAAATTTGTGCCGTCAGAAAATAGACCCATCTGACATTTGCCGTTCAAAGGCAAGGATGCTAGACAGCTTAGTTGCATGTGGAATCACATATCAGGAATATAAACGCCACCTTCTTAAGGTCTTTTCACAACAAACAAGCAAATAATATATCCTTCCTTATCACTTTCCTCAATAACACTAGAGTCCAACCACATTCCGTTACTAACATTATGGATTTCGTAGCAAACGGAATTAAAGAGGTCAGAGAAGACCTAGAGAATAACTCTCCTTGGACTCACACTGACCAATTTGGTCAAAATGTAATACCAACAAAACACTTACTAACATTCCTTGAGATAGCTTCCTATCTCTCCCAACTCCCTCCAAAGTGTTTAAAGGAAGCCTCCAAAAGGGAACTAGACACTAGAAACCCTCTAGCTTATACCTATATCTTAGATATCATGAATGCTTGCAATGTATCTTTAGACACCCCCAACCATCTCCCCAGACTAAATAGCCTTCACTCACAGCAGCCCCCTCCCACCAATCAAGGACAACCTTCTAAATGGTGCTCCTACCATTCATCAACCAGTCACAACACAAAAGACTGCATACAAAAACAACAAATACAAACACAGGCACCACGCCACCCTATCCCTTGCTCAGTTCATGGAACCATTTCCCACACCGATGCCCAGTGTTGGACACAGCAAAAACAACACCCGCAGGTACAACACCACCCCATCCCTTGCTCAGTGCATGCTACTACCTCGCATACGAATGCTCAGTGTCAAGTTCAGAATCAAAACAAACAAGTTCCACCCCCCTTTAAACACCCACTCCTACCTACACCAACACATCCAATCAAATACTGCAACCTACACAAAACAACAACTCACTCCAACAAAGAGTGTTACCTACAGAAAGCACAACAACAACCTCATCAGAGAACTAACCAACCATTCACCACCCCTCGACACACCCCTCGACAAACAGCTCCCTCCCACACATCACGCTCAACCCAACACCACCGATTGGGGGAACGTGTACCAGCCTCACGCACCAAACCACCATAGGAATATCTCATACACAACACAACTACCTCACCCTAGAAGTGAGTGTAGATCAACTTAAAGTTGACATGATGGTTGATACAGGAACAAACCTGAACATCATCCCAAGAGCTCTCTACGAAGCATTAAATGACCCACCCCAAATTCAATTTTCCAATATGGAAGGACTCCTAATAGAAGGGAGCACCATTTCACTTCACGACATGGTTGATCTGAGCATAGAAGTGAACGATTCCAAAGTAGGTTTCACACCTTTCCACATAGCTGATGAATGGAGTCTTGATCAACAAGGTATAGTAGGATTAAAATCATTGAGGACATGGAAAACTATTATAGACCTAGACAAAAATAACATCTCCTTCTCAGATGTGAATGATGAGCCAACTGCCACTGAGACACCCGACTCAGACACACAACCTCTCTCATGTCTCCCTTCCTCAAATACTCCAATTCCAACTAACAGCTATTCCTTCCGACCACCCCCTTATGTCACCTCAAAGGCATTGATGTCTAACACAGTCATCATTCCCCCTAGACATTCCATGACTGTCCCACTATTCATACCCGGAGCAATCGGACATCAGGACGCCATAATTGACTCAGAAACGTCTAGACTTACCAACATCTCCACTGAACACTCTTGGGACATAATCCAGGAAAATAGAACGGCCTTTGCCATGTTAACTAACCTCTCAGACCAACACCGTAAAATCAGGAAGAATACTAACATTTGCACAGTCCACCTTCATAATTCCCCTATCCAGGAACCACTCCCTCAACACATCAACCCAGTAAGACCAACACAACCTCTCACCCCTATCAATCCAGACCAAATCATAACATCAGCTGACGGAGAAATTCATAACGAGCTATTAGCTCTCCTACAAAGGAATAGATCAGCTGTCGCCTTAGAAGGTGAACCACTAGGCAAATGTGATATAATCAAACATCACATCCAAATTCCCCCTAACACCCCCCCTTCATACACCCCCGCTTACCGCATACCTCACAGTAGGAAATCCCAAGTCAATGACAGTGTACAAGAGATGATACACCAAGGCGTAATTTCCCATTCAGACTCCCCATGGAACAGTCCCCTCTTTTTGGTCCCTAAGAAAGACGGAACCTTACGCCCTGTTGTGGACTTTAGGAAAGTAAACCACCTCACTCAATCTGACCCACACCCCCTCCCCGCCATGCAAGATGTACTACAATGCATTGGCAACGGGAACTCTGTTTTTTCCACAATAGACCTCAAGTCAGCCTTCTGGCAGGTCGAACTAACAGAGGAATCAAAACCCGTAACTGCATTCTCCACTGATAAAGGGCATTTCAACTTTGAGCGTATGCCCCCTCAACCCAACAAAGGTTGATGACCCGCATTTTCAGTGACATGATAGGAGTCTCATTATTCGTCTATTTAGACGACCTCATTATATATAGTCCCACAGAAAGAGACCACCTTAACACTTTAGAGATTGTCATCAAACGTCTCAAAAATACGGGGTTAAAGATTCAATTAAGGAAATGTAGATTCCTCATGAAGGAACTCATCTTCCTAGGCCATAAAGTGGATGCAAAGGGGATTCACACAAACACAGATAAAGTAGATACAATAAACAATTTCCCAACCCCCAGAAACGCAAATGAAACACGAAGTTTCATAGGGTTAGCCTCATACTACAGACACTTTATCCGAAACTTTGCTGATATTGCTTCCCCCTCTGACCAAATTCACAAGGAAAGGCGAGCCATTTCAATGGTCAGAAACAGAACAGCAAAGTTTCGACACTCTCAAACACACACTCACCACAGCCCCTGTACTAGTTTTCCCTGACATGAAGAAAGAATTCTTTCTTTACACAGACGCCTCCTCTAAAGGAATAGGCGCAGTCCTACAACAGAAAGATGACAATGGCAAAGAGCACCCCATAGCCTACGCAAGTAGAGTCCTCAATAAAGCTGAAAGTAACTACTCAACTACACACAAAGAAGGACTTGCAATCATATGGGCACTAAAACACTTTAAATACCTCATTTTAGGCTACAAGATTACCATACTAACAGACCACCAACCCCTAGTCTATCTTTTTAACTCCAAAGACTTACATGGGAGAGTTGCTAGATGGAAAGCAACTCTCCTTGATTACGATCCCATGATCGTATACTTAGCTGGGAAAGCTAACGTAGTGGCAGATTGCCTAAGCAGACAAACCTACATCACCCCCATAACCCAAACCATATGCATACCTATGCAAGAACTTAGAGATGAAACAGACAGAGACCCAATATGGTCCCCAATAAAACAGCATCTCATTTCACAAACCCCCTTACACTCCCGACCACCTGTCCCTATTGAGGAACTCAATCTGGTCGACGGAGTCATAAGGAGAACCATTAATACAAGAGAGGTTACTGTTATCCCCAGAGCCCTAGTCCCCAAGCTCCTACACATATTGCACGACAGTGCAATGGGAGGCCACTCGGGCAGAGATAAGACACTAAACACTGCTAGGCACACATACTACTGGTCTAACATGAAAAGAGATATAACAACACACATAGATTCTTGTATAACTTGCAACCAATTCAGAGGCCCTAACCTGAGGGAAATCAACATAAAAGATATCCCACTCCCTGCTGAGCCATGGGAAACACTTGGCATTGACCTACTGAAAATGCCAACGAGCCATCAAGGTTCCAACTATGTACTCACAGCAGTTGATTATTTCTCTAAATACACAATCTTAATACCACTCCAAGACAAAACAGCAGAGACTGTAGCCAAAACCCTAGTCAACAATATCTTTTGTAGATACAACATACCACACACAATGTTATCTGACAATGGCTCAGAATTAAAAAATGAGGTGATGCGCGAAATAGCACACCTCTACAACATTGACCAAACATTTGCCACTGCATACCACCCTCAGGGAAACTGTCTGACTGAGCGAACAAATCGCAAGGTCCTAGAGATTCTCAGACCATTGGTCAACGACCTCATGGACAGTTGGGAAGATTGGCTACCACAGGTACAAGCCAGTATCAATAACACAGTCAATTCCGCAACAAAGATGTCCCCACATGAGATCATTTTCGGCAAACCAATGCGCCTACCCTACCAAATATTCAACCAACCACCCCCACCCTTATACAACCTAGATAACCTCGCACACTGCATCAAAAGAGGTATGCAAACCATTTACAAACAAGTTAGAGCAAACCTAAAAGAAGCCCAGGAGAAGACAAAGACAAAACAACACAAACGGTCAATTCCACTTGACATAGCACTTGGCGACTCAGTCATGGTAAAAGACTCAAGTAGGACAAACAAACTCAAACCCAAATTCCTAGGCCCCTTCACAGTCACAAGTTCACTCCCTAACAATGTTTTCCTACTAACAGATCCTTCCGATCACACCACCTTCACCATACATGGAGAGAAGTTGAGAAAGGTCAAACTGAACCTCGACCCAATCTCACCTCCCATCCACAACCCACCTACCACAGACACACACCAATCACCAAAACGCAAGTCTCATCCCATGACTCTGCGTCGACGCAATTAAACATGCACTCTAGCTCTCGCCCCTGAAGATGCAGGACGTCATGTATCTATCAGTGGAGGTTAAAATGGCCCATTTCCAATAAGAACTCCTTTCCGCATATCTATCGAAACTTCTCTACTTCCTTCCGACCAATATAACCTTAGCGAGAGTCAGATAAACATATCCTTAGTCACTCAGACACTGCCCCTTTTTCCACAGATGAAATCCCTACAACTCCTCCCTCGCATCGTCCACCTCGCCCTCTCCGTCCCAAGGCTTTTGCCCGGCGCCATAGTCCACAGACATGGCACCACAGCATGCGTCGAAGACTCCATCATGGTGAAACTCCGCATCTCACCCACATCCTTGCTAGAACCAATTACTAAACTACAAAATGACCTACTACAAGTAGAGAAAATGATAGGCAGGCAAGTACCAAATAACACTCATCAAAATTATGAGATCTCACTAATACTCTACCACAACGTCAACTCATTACAAAGTAAACTTGACAAGATAAAATACACAATATACCACCTCCCAGACCCAGACAACGACACTACAAAGACCGGAAGAACCAAAAGAGGTCTATTCAATTTCGTTGGCATTATTTCTAAATCCCTATTTGGAACTGCTACTGATCAAGACATCCAAACAGTTGATTCACACATAGGAAAAATAACAACAGTACTCCAACAACAAGGGAAACTCATAGACTTAAATTCACAGAACATAGACCTCCTCGCTGATTCTGTAAATTCGGTCATTGACAAATACAATGACCTTGCACACTTCACAAACACCCAGTTGTCTCAAATCACAAATTCCCAAACGGCCCTTTTCTTCCTTTATCACTTGAATAAACTAGACAAAGAACTAGATAGCCTCAAAGACCATACCAATCTCATACAGAGAGACATTTGGAACGCCCACGCAGGTGTAGTCGACTTCCAAATGATCACCCCAACCCAGCTTACCCAGACACTACGACGAGCCCACAGTACACTACAACTTACCCCCTTCTTTTCTAAACATGAAATACAACATTATTACCCCATCTTAGCATCAACTATCTTCCAACAATTTATTTTAATCAACATACCGATGGACCCTGTCAAGAGATTCTCCCTTTGGGAAATTTATCCTTTCCCATACCCTTACCAAAACCGCACAATGACCCTCAACCTACCAACCTCTACCATCTTAAAATCAACCGACGGTCAGTGGCTAACACTGACATCACCGGAGACCATAGCAACTTGCAAGACAGCACGACCCAACTTCCACATCTGTCCAGCCTATCCCTTCCATTTCCAACTAACTAAATCCCAACCCTGCCTCTCAGAACTTACAACCGACAGAATACATTTTACCGAAACTTATGATTTCCGTTTCTCAGACAACACCAAAATTCACCATACACATGTAGGACATAAACACTTCCTATATCTCCCTCATCCAACCTTAGTGTCTGTCATGTGCCCCCGTAAACCACCCACCCACCATGAGATCAACGACTCCGTCACACTGCCAGACATTTGCCAAATCTACATGATGAACTCAATGCTACTCCCCAATAACCTCCACGACCAAGGTACCCTCAACTTGACCCACGACCTAGGCCCCATAACCCAACTAATACTCCCTCCCCTACCTAAGATTCCCGATACCATCCTTCCAAGCAAGATAGACATAATACACCAACTGAATAAATCAACCACTCTAGACATGGATTCATTCGACTTACATCATAGGATTCTTCCATATACCTCCACAGCCCTTTCCCTCTTAATCATTCTCTTTATACTAATAATAATAATCATATTCATTTACACGAAGTAAAACCTTCCATAACCTTTCAACTCCCATTCCCGATTTACTGTAAACCTAGATTAAGTTTATGCTGTGTCTCACCCACGTTCATGAATATTGTAATATTCTTTACGGGAAACCATATATATATATCTATTGTGATTACCAACAAGTGCGATGTGTTACACCACACTACCCATAGAACTGGGTTGGAAAATGACATTCCCTACAGTGTTGATACTAAAACACATGAACGCCATAACAGTTAGAAAGAGATGTGCCACACCAAACTGACTATAGAACATTATTTAGAAAACGACACCCCCCCCCCACAGTGATAGTGTTAAACCATAAAAACCATAACATTTAGAAAGTGATTTAAACAATGTTATCAAACATATAGTGTAACCTTTCATGTGAAATCTAATATAACATGTAATCTGGTGAGACACAACGTTACACTTCTGAGACACAACATCGCTACCCCTTAATTACAGTTCATGATCCCCCTTGGGACCTCAGATTCACTTCAACAACACCCCCCCCATCTTCACATTTTTAATCCCACAGGATTTTGTGTCTCTGAAATTTTTTCTCGATGTATTACCCATATAAATACTTTTGTAAACCATGTAACCTAGGTGCCGGGAGCCACCTAACCCCAGGGGGAGAGCGATATGTATACGGCTCACATACATGACGAGTAATATAACCCCAGTCATATACCCACTCCTTAACACACTGTCCAGCACAGGCATTAATCGCTGAATCAACATCACGAGGCTCAGTGGAAATCGCTGACTCAAATCCTTTTGGCTTTGCAACAACACCTCGACCACCAAACACATGAACGAACACACGCGATCAACCGAGTAGCCACCCAGTACTGACATACGATATTACGTATACTAACGATCCTCCCCTGGATATATAATTAACATGTATGATAGTATATAGCAATAAGTAATCAATGCAGTTGCCCCACCCTTGTGGGACAACAAAATAAATAAAACAATAAGAGAAGCTCACGATTCAGAGCAACTCTATATTTTCCTTAGTCATCATTTCCGGGCACCAAAACCAGCTCGCGCACCCGTGAAGGTGTTGGTTTTTAGTGACGTGCCCTAGTGATAAGACTGTGTAATAGTGTGTGAACTAACTTTATGCTGGATACGACAATAAAGAAACAAAAACTTAGAGGCGTTTGTGCAGTGGACCCCTTTTTGTGATGATGTGACGACCCCGTTACATTTTGTGTCTACAAGTATCGTTGGATGGAAACGATGTAACGATACCGTTACACCCGTCCCGTTACATAATAATGATAATAATAATGATAATAATAATGATAATAATAATAATAATAATAATAATAATAATGATAATGATAATAATGATAATGATAATAATAATAATAATAATAATAATAATAATAATAATAATAATAATAATAATAATAATAATAATAATAATAATAATAATAATAATAATAATAATAATAATAATAATAATAATAATAATAATAATAATAATAATAATAATAATAATAATAATAATAATAATAATAATAATAATAATAATAATAATAATAATAATAATAATAATAATAATAATAATAATAATAATAATAACTAGCGGAACCCGTGTAAATTACACGAAAGTTGGATTATCATATCTCCTCGCATCAGGGCCGGCAATAAATTGCATGGTTATCTTTCTGGGAGGGATATTTTGTAATGTAGCTCTCTGTTGCTCTTCAAGTTCGACAGTTCTCATGTTTTTATATGCCTCTACATAAGGATTATCGACCATTGCTCGAGATATTTTTTCGAAAACTGAATATAAGCAATTAGAATTTTGATTAGCATTTGACCTCAGATTTAATGCTTCATTTGTTTCAATTATATAGAGCTGTCCATATTTTCTTTCTTCATTTTCATTTGGATGTAAATTTGTTGCATAATGATATATTTGTCTTTGCAATCGAAAACAATATGGACCATGTCCTGGAGGTGGCTTCACTTCAGCGCCGAAGGAAGCAAAGGCAAAGGAGGAGTTATAATTCCTAATGTTGTTTCTAAAGTTGCTAGAATCCCTGTCATTTCCCTCGAACAATTTCCTTAGAATGACCGGATATTCTTGGAGGGGCTCAAGTGATACTTTTCCAATATGACAACAATTCAGAGGCTCTCCCTAAAATCGGAGAGCCTGGCAGTGTTCACAAATAACATTCATTGGCCCAATATAGAATCTATCAGGATTTATAAATTGGACACCATCTGTATTATTTCTCCGTATTTTATTTCTGTTTCTCCTATTTTCAAGGTTCATCAGTCGTTCTTCTTCAGTCATGTTGTTTCTTCTAACTCTCATCTGTTGTCTGTTGATGCTTCGTTGCGATTGTCTTCCTTCTTCATTCATTGCATCTCTTCTTGCTCGCATCCGTTCTCTTGCTTGAGTGTTATGCAGTTCTCTTTCTTCTTCATTCATTTGATTCATTCTTCCTTGCATTAGTTCTCTACTACGATTATTAAATGCATTTTCTCCTCTTCGCTCATTTGATTTCTCGTTCTTCGCATTTGTTCTCTGTTTCTATTTCGTTGGGCTTGTCTTTCATTCTCTCTGAACTGCTCTCGTCTCCTTCTTTGTCGTTCCCTGGCTGCCTCTCTTCGCTGCCTTCTTCGTTCGTCCATACTGAAGGTAAACACATAAGGAACAATTAATAACCGTCAGACTTTTTTCCCAATTCGATCGATCGACTAATTCAGATTTCGACGACTATACCTTACTTTGTAAA
>NC_134811.1:45178934-45181434 GCF_046742065.1 Oratosquilla oratoria | reverse complement strand
GAGTGGGAGGAGGAGGAAAAGGAGGACGAGGAGAAAGACTGGGAGGAGGGTAAGGAGAGAAAGTCGGCGGAGGAGTAAGAAGAAGAAAAGGAGGTGGAGGAAGAGGACGGAAAAAGAGGAGGAGTCTTTGATTCAGTTCGCGCTTGACGGCCGTTGTCACTCTTGACTTGTTCAATAGCGCGACACAATCTACAAATGTTCTTCTGACTAAGAACAAACGACTTTATTCAACTGAAGTGAACTCTGCTCTGAGGGGACCTGGAGGGATCGAGACCTTTCTGACAGGAGCTTGACTGGCGGTCTGGGATCATCTGGTCTTAACCGAAACGAAATTAGTGAAGATCGTAACCGTCTTCATGAAAAAGGAGATCGAGAGTACCGGGCTTTTGGAGGACCTTCTAGAATGAATAAAATCCTCTGACGACAGAAAAATATATATATACATACATACATAAACACACACACACACACACACACACACACACACACACACACACACACACACACACACACACACACACACACACACACACACACACACACACACACACACACACACACACACACACACACACACACACACACACACACACACACACACACACACACACACACACACACACACACACACACACACACATATATATATATATATATATATTTATATATATATATATGTATATATATATATATGTATATATATATATATATACATACATATATATATGTATATATATACATATATATAGTCTTTTTGATTAAGAATTACTATTTTACCATCATCACAAGAGCCGACAAAGGAGGTAAAATAGTAACTCTTAATCAAAAAAGACTATGTCACAAAAGCCCTTAATATGTTAGCTGATAAGGACACCTATGAAAGCCTTACTAAAAATTCCCTTAGGAATACCTCCGCAGAGTTTAATAAGAAGGCCCGGAAAATAGTAGGAGACGAATTATTTGATAATTTAAGAGTCATTAACCCTCAAATACCTAATTTTTATGGGCTTCCTAAATTACATAAAGAAGGCACCCCTCTAAGGCCAATTATCTCCAATAGGAATTCGTGCACAAGTAAGGTCTCAAAATGGCTCACAGGGATCTTGTCACCATTTGTGGGAAGTTTCTCAAACTCTCACATTAAACACTCAGAAGATTTTGTAAGTAAAATTAAAAGACAAATCATACCTACAAATAGCAAACTACTAAGTCTCGATATAATTTCCTTATTCACAAATGTTATAACGGATGATATCTTAATTTTTTTTTTGAAACCAAACTGCACCCATATCAAGACAAACTTCCACTTTCAGTATCAAAGATAATTAGCCTGACCAGATTATGCATCAATACCAATGTTTTTACTTTCAATAATTCTTAATTTAGACAAAGGTATGGTTGCAGTATGGGTTCTAACCTTTCACCCGTATTAGCTAACCTATACATGGAATATTTTGAAAGTACTTTATTACGTAAGATTAAACCACCTGATATGTTTTGGTTCAGGTATGTTGATGATATTTTTACACTATGGAACGACATGTGGGGTTCTTTCGATGAATTCTTTGATAGATTAAATAAATTAGCTAAGAATATTAATTTCAAGGTCGAATGGGAAGAAGGAGGTAGGATCCCATTCCTGGACATTTCGGTCATAAGAGACCCGGACCAATTGTCCTTTACTGTGTACAGGAAGCCTACACACACAGGAAATTACCTACACTTTTTTAGCAACCATCCGGATAATATTAAATATAGTGTTGCATCAGGCCTATATCTCAGAGCCCTTAGGATTTGTAGTCCACAATTCTTGCAAATAGAATTTGATATTATCAATAAACAACTCTCAAACGTAGGTTATCCGGAATGGTTTTTAATGAAAGCCCTACATAAAGCCAAATCCAATTTTTATAAACCAAATAACTCCAAGGAGAAGTTTAAATGGGGTACCAATAACATCATTGTACCATTTAATGAATCGATCAACTCGGTCTCCAAACTTCTACCTAATAACCAAATTAAATTTGTTTACAATTATCCAAACAGTATTTTTAGAAAGGTAGTTAATGTACACCGGAGGGATGATGTGGACCAAAACTCCGGGGTATATAAATTACCTTGTAAAGACTGTGATGATGTTTACTGGGGCCAAACTGGCAGGGATTTGTCCACGAGATTAAAGGAACATAAAAACTCCATAAAATATGGACAAGTTAACTCCGCTGTGTTCCTTCATGCCAGCCAAAAAGACCATAGATTAGATTGGGATAATGCATCAATTATTTTTAAATCACACTGTAGCTATCGAAGGAAAATTGTAGAATCTTCCCTAATAAAACATCATCCTAACTTTAATACCTCAAAAGGACAGTGGCCCCCAGATTGTATTACGAAGTTAGCGGTAAACAAATTATTGTCAAGAGCGGTCGGACAAAATAGCCCTAAATGTCCTTCCGTGACCCGGCCATTTCAAGGGCATGTAACCTGAGTCCCCCCACTT
>NC_134811.1:45161434-45166434 GCF_046742065.1 Oratosquilla oratoria | reverse complement strand
CATCTAGGCAAAATGTACTCTTATGAAGTTGCCGCTCGACTGCAAAGATTGAAACGGAGGAGGGGGACAGGAGGTTATATTTGAGAGGGTTGCTGATGGTCCTCTATTGTAGGGGTAGTATGAACTGGTGAAGGAACAGTCTCTATGTCGAGGCTACGGGGAACTCTTTTGATATGATCTTTGTGCAATACGGTCTCTGTAAGATCGTGCAAATCAAGTGCTTTGACTATGTTCTTTGAGTCATGTCCAGTAATACGATAGGGCCAAGAGAATTTAGGGAAGAGCTCTGAGATGGGAGTGTGGTTGAGAGTATAAACAATGTCTCCAAGCTAAAGGTACAAGCTCTGGCTGATTGGTTATGTAGATGGACCATTTTGTCTTCGGTCAGATGAAGAGTATTATGGATTTTTTTTTTTTTAATATTGTTGAAATTAGTTACTTCGACCTTGACATAATAATTGAAATTGTAAATGGGAGGTAATTCTGTAACAAGCAAGTCATATGGGAGCCTTTATTCCGAGCAAAAGAGGACAAAATGAGGTGATTCCCATATTGACCTGTTAATGAAACTATTTATACAAGCTTGAATCACGAGGACATGTTCATCCCAAGAAGGGTGAATATCAGAAGCAAGGTATCGAAGAACATTGAGAATCTTTCTATTTTGACATTCAACTAAGCCATTTGAACTAGGGTGATAAGCAGTAGTGTTACATTTTGTGATATGAAAATAATTACAAATATGCAAAAGAATATTATTGTTGAACTCAGTCCCGTTGTCAGATATCAGAGTTTTGGGTGGAGTGAAGGGGCATATGAGTTTGTCAATAAGGGTCTTCGCCACGTGTTGTGTAGTCTTGTCTGGTAGGGGGAAAATACAGAATCGGAAAAAATGGTCGACACAAACAGGAATTGTTTTCCGCTGTGAGTGGTAACAACTTAAGGAGATCAACAGCGACTGTGCCGAACGGTTTACAAAGGGTAGGGTAAGTTAAGATTGGAATATGACCGCTGTTATGACATTTGGGAGTCGCACAAGAGTAACAGACACCAATGTGGTAGTGTATATCATTCCTCATGGTTAACCAGAAGTAGTAGCTGGCTTGTGCAGCGCATTTCTCCTTGTCAGGATGTGCGGTACTGGGAGAATCGTGTAGACGTTTCAGAACTTTTGGAATGAGGTCCGTTAGTGTTGTTTTGTGATACAGTATGTCACCAACTAACTCGTAATTGTCGATATTGGGATAGAAATTTTCTGTGTCAGTTGTGTCTACAGATTTGAGGAAGTATATATATTACGTTTCCAGAGAGGGTCTGATCTCTGCGCTGCAGGTATGTGCGCTTGTATAAGAATGACTAAAATTATATTTTGAGTGATGGTTGCGATATGGCGACTAAGAGAATCTGCTACTAGGTTCGTTTTACCTTGAACAAAATGAAAGGTGGACATAAACTCTTGTATGATAAGGAACCAGTAGGCAAATTTTCCTGAAAGATTCTTTCTTTTTGAAGAGGTGTAAGATTGGTTGATGTCTGTGACTGAGTAATTTTGTTCTTGTTTGTTGAGTGTGCGGCTAGCATAGGCAATTGGTCTGAGTTTTGTGCCGTAGTGTTGCATGAGGATTGCGCCAGGTCCGGTGTAGGATGCATTTCTATATATTGTGAAAGGAAGATTGTGGTTTGAGAAGGCAAGGACAGGTGCCGTGGTTAAGGCTTTCTTTAAGTCAATAAGGTTTTCCCTTGGTCAGGTGTCCAAATGAATGGGGTGTCCTTCTTAAGTAGTGAAGTTAATGGTGGTACTATACCAGCGTAACCTTGAATGTAACGCCTGTAAAATCCTGATAGACCAAGGAATGAACGTATGTGTTCAACAGAAGTAGATCGTGGAAAGTCAATGACATCCTTGACCTTGTCCTGCGAGGTTAAATTTTCTTTTGTGTTAAGGACATGCTTTAAGAAGCGCATTTCTTTCTGAATGAAGGAACACTTCTTAAGCTTCAGTTTGAGACCTACTTTTGCTAGTCGTGAGAGGATAGTGTGAAGGGTGTGTAAATGTTCGCTAACGGATTAGGAAGTGATAATTACATCATCGAAGTACATAAACACTGAATGACCAATGAGACCTCCAAAGACTGTGCGCAAAAGTCGTGTGAACACTGAAGGAGCAGAAACGAGACCCACGTTTAGTCGTCTGAAGTGATAATGACCTGTGGGTGTGCTAAAGGCTGTCAGAGGCCTAGACTCTAGAGCAAGGGGAAGCTGGAAATATCCTGACATAAGGTCCAAGGTCGTGAACATTACGTTGCTTTCACCGATGGAGTGCAAGAGATCCTGTAATACAAGTATGGGATCTTTATCTGATATTGTAAACTTATTTAATTCTCTGAAGTCTACTACTGGGCGGAAGGAACCATCGTATTTAGGGACAACAAAGACAGGGAAACTCCATTCACTGATTGATGATTCATTGATTTCTTGCGCAACCATGTCTTGGATAAGGGATGGATTTGGTGTCGAATTTCTCTACGAGGGGAAAGAAAGTGTCCTCAGGCGGTTAAAAACCAAGAGTATTTAATGGGTGTTTTGTCCTGAGTTTTGCTGATTTGGACATGCATGTCTACATCTGTCAGTAAAGTAGAAGAGATAGAGTCCTGGGGAGGTGTTTGGGTGGGTGACCACAGGAATTCTTTTGTATACTGGTGGTGAGGCAATTTGTGCTAGCAGCTGGTGCATCTTCGTGTGATGAAGCAGAGTAAATTTGAATGGAAGGAGTAGAATCAAGTGACACAGAGTCATTTTCTATCTATGCCTGCTCGGTCACGTGGATGTTGTTTACTTTGTGAGAAGTTGTTGATGGCAATGCAGGGAAGAAATTATTAGCATAAACGATACCATTTTGAGCAGGGCAAATTACTATGTTATGTTGTTTCATCAATGTTAAACCTATGAGGATATCAGCAGGAAAGTGTACATCAGCTACGTAGGCGATAACTGGGATGGATGGGCATCCATCTTTGAAGCTAATGTCTAGGAAGAATTTACCAATTGTCGGGAATGGTACACCATCTACATCGCAAAGGTTGACGTCGGATGGTTCCAGAATGGTGACACGTTTAGTTGCAGTACAGAATTTATGGAAACTGTGTGTTGACATTATTTTAGCTGGGAAACCCGTGTCGAGAAAAATTACCACTTTGGTGTTGCTAGACGTAGCACTGAATCTTAAGGAATGAGAAGACACGTCTGGAATATCTAAGGGATGTGCAGGTAGAGTAGATGAGTGAATTTCCGGGTAACTGTCCATGATGTGCACTGAGTGTTTAATAAAGGAGATGTGTTACGTGAATGCCTTGCAGGAGAATGACCTGGTGACTTTGGTCTGTGTTGCCTCCGTGCTAACAGCACAAGGCAACGATCATTCGTGTGGAGGCATGTACCGTGATAATTGCAGTCTAGGTTTGGGTGTGAAGGTTTTCTGTGGTAACTTGTCTTTACGAGGTGTCCTGGTTTGTGGCAGTAAGTACAAGCCAGTTGTGTTCTTGATGGAAAGCGTTAGCGTGAGCAATGTCTTGATGTCGTGGCATGTGAGGGGGACCGTGTGACCTGGGCTATTGTGTGGGTGGGTGCAATGGGTATTGACTGGCTTTGAATCTGAGTGATAGCTTTGTCCGTGTCAGAGAATATTCTCAAGAATTCGCCTAGTGTGATACTTAATGTGAATGGAATAGTACTATCTTTCTGGAGTGTGTCTGGGTGTAATTGGAATAGTAGTCGAAAGTATGCCATGAGTGAGACTACGTGTTCCAATAAAATTTTGTCTTTTGAGACCCAGTCTGAATTTTTGAGGCTTTATCGGAGTTCACTCTTAAATGTTAAAGCAATTTTGACAGCTTTCTCTTTGGTGTGGTGTGAACCATGATTGTAAGTTCTAGCCAAAGAGTATAAGGAAGAAAGAGATCTAGGTTGCTCAAATGAAGCAAAGGATTTTAAAGTGTTCTACGAAATCATGATAGGATGTGGTTTCCTTGAAAAAAAAATCAATGACTTCACCGGCTAATGTATTATTCTTGTATATTGTGGATATTAGGATGGAACTTTCATCTTTATCGTCTTTATCGTTAAAGGGAGGTAAAGTGGTCTTATCCTTGGCTACGGTGATAAGATTTTGTGTTGTCGTGTTGTTTTGAGTGGCAGGTGAAGTTTCCGAGGAGTTGTTGGTAGAAGGTGGGGACATGTCTAATATATTGGAAGGAAGTGTAGAGCGGCTGAGTGTACAGGGTAGAAATGTCGAGACATGGACTAAAAGATGATGATGATGATGATGATAATGATGATGGTGATGACGATGATGATGATGATGATGATGGTGATGATGATGATGGTGATGATGACGATGATGATGAATGCTGCTGCTACTGTGAGGGTGTGAGTAGAGGCGAGAGGAAGAGCTTGGCTGTGAATGTAAGAGAATGTCCGATCTGTGTCTGAAAAATTTCGAGAGAATTATGCTAAGGTGGTACCTGGTGTAAAAGCGAATTTGCCAGCTGCTTACAGTGTGTCTGGGTGTAGCTGTGAGAGTAGACGGAAATATATGAGGAGGGAGACAAGATATTCGAATTCGATCTTACAATTCGTTACCCAGGCAGAGTGGGTGAGGCTTTCCCTAATTTCACTTTTGAAATCACTAGCTATTTTGACCGCTATTTTTTTTTTTTTGTATGGTCCGGTGTTGTATGTCTTGGCTAGAGAATAGAGTGGTGAAAGGGAACCGAGTTGGTTGATTTTGGCGAAAGACTGTTGAAATTGTTTGAGAAAGTTGTCGTGTGTCTTTGTTTCTTGGAAAATGTCACCCTGCTACCGTGTCATTGATGTCAATTTTCGATGTGAGAATAGCGATCTTAGTCTTGTCGTTCTTTGTGCCTATCCGATCTATTTCTGATTGTACGCCAGCCAAAAGCGTGTGGCTTGGGACGTTGAAACTGTTAAATTTGGGTAACGTG
>NC_134811.1:45153934-45156434 GCF_046742065.1 Oratosquilla oratoria | reverse complement strand
ACACACACACACACACACACACACACACACACACACACACACACACAGACACATACACACACACACACGTATATATATAGTTACGACTACAGACTCGTCGTAGTGAAGATTTCATTCAGACGCACATGCGCGCATGTGCGTATGTGTACCTTGGACTATGCCGGCCTTTCCCACGGTAGGCTTGGTGGACTCTCTGCCTCAAACCGTCGGTAATCGACGTATGAAGACTGTTAAAGAGATGAATTCTATTTATCAGACGTATTTCGTTCCTTTTGTGCTTTGTCAAACATATTCCATACTTTGCATATAGATTTATGTATGTGTATTACCTTGTGGATCTATCTTGTCAATCTTAGGAATTGATTTACGTAAAATTAGAGAAATTGCATATCACCGTTGTTCTCGGACGCCGAAAGGCGCCGGTGTGAGAATCGACGTATGAAGACTGTTAAAGAGATGAATTCTATATATCAGACGTATTTCGTTCTTTTTGTGCTTTGTCAAACATATTCCATACTTTGCATATAGATTTATGCATGTGTATTACCTTGTGGATCTATCTTGTCAATCTTAGGAATTGATTTACGTAAAATTTAAGAAATTGCATATTGCCGTCGTTCTCGGACGCCGAAACGCCGGTGTGGGAATTCATAGCTTACATGCGTTCTGAAAAAAATTACGTGTGAACGAACGTTGTGGCAACAACGTTCCCCTAACTTACATTTACGTACGTATAGATTTTCATATAAAAACTATTAAGTTTCTGCTTATCTAAGATTGACAAGGTAACTTTATCATATATTATTATCTATTCGTTGATGTAAAGAAATTCCGTGTATGTACTTGGAAGTATTCAAAAACTCTCATGTTAATCGTTGCATCTAGCGACACTTGGCAGCCCTCCGGATCTTACGGAGAAATGTATAAATATCAGTGTTTGTAACGATTAAGCCGGTCTCTGCTAACAGAGTCCCATTGCTAATAAGCTTATATTTTTTGTCTAGTCTTGCTAGCACTCATCCACTTTGTTGGACTTAGACATTTTTAGTCGTAGTTTCATCTCGACTTGTATTTTCGCGAGTCATTGTAGGACTCTGCATTTCTTTCGATAGTCGATATAACTCTCGACTCTCTACATATTTACGTACGTCTTTTTAAAGACTGTGTTCTTTTGATTGTCGATATTTGACTCTTATATTTACGTGTCCCGGCTATTTGAGCCATTTATGTTCTAAAGAAACCCATTGTCTGGTATATTATTTATCATTGTGAACTTATATGTGTATTCGGACATTGTAATTTCCGCTCGCTTGGCGACATTTCTATACTTCGATCATGTTTGTTTTGTTTCTTTTGAAGGAAATAATCATTCTTTAAGCAGAACTCTAGTTTTTGAACCTGGCCCTTCCCCATAGGCGTCACAATATATATATATATATATATATATATATATATATATATATATATATATATATATATATATATACGTATATAAATCTCAAATCATTTTATGGCCATCGCGTATAAGACTGGAACCTACCGCTCTGACGCTAAAAGGCTCCCTAGACAGTGTCTTAGACCACTCAGCCACTGATGGTTAAAACTCTCTGAACTTGGAATGCTACTGGTTGCCGAGATTAGGAAAGATCACTGCTGCGACCCGTATTCCCTTTTCACCAGAGAGTCTGCCACACTCGTAGCAGGGGGGTAAAGACCGGAACGAATCACTTTCACGCTTTCGCTATTGGAATCATATGAGAAATTCGCTAGTGAACAGCGACTTCAATCAAATAATTTTTATGTCCGTCACGTATAGGACTCGAACCTACCGCTCTGACACCAAGAGGCCCCTGAGACAGTGCCTTGGCCTGCTCAGCCACTGATGGTTAAAACTCTCTGAACTCGAAACGTTTATATATATGTATATATATATATATATATATATATATATATATATATATACATATATATATATATATATATATATATATATATATATATATATATATATATTATCCAATCTCTATATGGACCAAAAAGTCCACTGTCGGCTTCATGCTTTATCATTGTAACTCATCGCAACTATAAATTCTTAGATGTGTTGCAATAACACATAAATGGAAAAAAATCCCTATATAACACCAAAAAGAAATAGTTATATATAGCTATTAACTAGAGCACTTTTTTTTTTTTAGGACGATTCAGTATTTGGACAAATACAAAGTAAGAAAAAAAATATTTTAATAGATTGATATAACGGACATCTCACATTAAAGTTATTCTACATTTAGGTCATAACATGATTATTGTAATGTACTAATTAACATTTCCATTATAAACAAGTGTCTAATTACTTTTGTATGATTTATGTTGATCATTGTCTCCCACTGTGGCGACTTGGTTTCAAGCTCACTTTACACGACGTGGAAGCGAGTTAGAGCCGCCACCGTACTATGTAGGGCAAAGGCTATGGATCAAGATACATTGAAACACCTCCTGG
>NC_134811.1:45138934-45146434 GCF_046742065.1 Oratosquilla oratoria | reverse complement strand
CTGGGCACGCCGGTGCGGCGGGGCGGGGCTGGGCACGCCGGGGCGGCGCTGGGCACGCTGGTGCGGCGGGCAGGCCGGGGCGGTGGGGGCTGGGTTGGACACTCCGGGGCTTCAGGGCTGGGTTGGCCGGGTCGGCGGGTCCGGGCTGGACGGGTAGGCCGGGGCGGCAGGGCTGGGCAGGCCGAGTTGGGTTGTCAGGCCAAGGCGGCGGAGCTGGGCTGGGCACGGCGGGGCTGCGGGGCACGAGTCTTTAAGGGGACACTCCACGTGTTGGCTACAGAACACTACAAGTTGCATAGGATAATTTGATTTTAGACAGAAGAAAATTTGTACAGTACGTGTCCGTGTTGAAAGTGGTGAGGTGTCTTTGAAAAAAGAGGGGTTAAAAAGTGCACTGTGGCTATTGATGTCCATATTCTAAATGAAATAATCTGTCCTTAACCGAAATAGAATCATTATATTATGTCACCCTACCTAATAGGGCCAATTGAGACATCCTTTACCTGTTCATTAAAGTGACATACTTCCAAATGAATTAAGCCACACGGCGACACCATGTTGAAAGTGGGGATGGGGTGGGGGTTTAAAACCATAAGACCCTGGGCCAGTGGGCATCTTATTTCCCATGATCTCGTGAAAGCTTTCGGAGGAACGGAGAAAGAAATTGGGTTCATGGGACTTTCTTCTTCTGTGTGTACCTCTATTCCTGTATATTACAATTAAGTAAATACAATCAGGCAAATGCATAAGTGAATCATCCTAAATTCCTGTGCTTCTTTTCTTTCTTCTCCCTCCCGACACCATCCTTTTGATTCTCTCCCAATTCCCCTGTTTCTCCTCTTTCTTTCTCCTCTTTTTCGCAACATCATCTTCCCCTTTCCCTCTTTTTTCTGTGCTTTAACTTTCCTCTTCTATTGTATTGTCACAGCATGTACACGCCTTAGTCCGTAAAGTCTTCTTCTTTTCGTGAATATATTTGTAACTCCTCTTTTCCTAATCCCCTATTGCTCATCAACCTTAACTTAACCTCAATCACTAACCCAGCAACACCCTTCTCCTTTCCTTCACACCCTCCCTTTCCTCATTTCTCCTCCCTATCCTCAATCCCTCGTATTTGCACAGTACCCAAGTGGAATTAAGAATTTTTCTATATATCTAGAATATCGATGTCGCCAGTTTTCATACGCCTTTCCTCCCTTAAAAAAAAAAAAAAAAAAAAAAAAAAGCCGTCTCAGCTTTTTTCGCTCCCTTGTAATAACACACCGCCCACATGGGCGTCGGAGTCTCCATTTTTTGTATTCCAGGAGAACTATGACATTAGATTCTTCGTTGCGTTGGCATTCACACTAATCGAAGTGACTCGGTGCTGTTCCAGGAATGGCGGACGTTTATTTGTAAAGACGAGTAATTCTTTGTAATGACGATCAAGTCTTTGAGTAAGGAAATTACCGTCAACTGAATCAAATCTTCATGCATCGGCAGAATAAAATCCTTAAAGAACGTAAAGGGTCTATGGAGTGTCTCAGACTCTTCAATAGTTAACATGAAGACCCTTTAGTCAAAGAACTTACACACTTTCTTGTTTATTATGTGGTATTTAGTCAGTAAGCACCATTCAGCCAAAGGTCGATTACCTTCTACTAAGTAATTTTTCCGTAAATTTTATGGCATAAGTAAACAAACAAATAATTAACTAACAAACAATCACCGTTTCAGAAACAACACTAAACTTCCAAACACCAGCTGGATAAAAGTCGTCCACCGACAGGCAGAACAAATATATAAATTGAACGGATTATTCAAAATAGAATTCTTAACCCTCTCGCTTCAGCTGAATGAAATCGCTAGTCGGCAGACATAATAAACACACAACGCAGATTAGTGAAAGAATCCTTGTGCCACGGTGAAATCTCGTTTATATATACAAGAATTCAACACCCTGTCATGTGGTGTTCCCCACAATGTCTAAATACTGCCAAACTCTGTGTGGGGTGATCTAGTAGATATTAAAATGGGTCAAGGGTGATGCAAGGTCATCATATTAAGACAACCAGGCAGGACGCATGGTAATGTATATAAATTGAACAAATTTAGGTTTAAGAAAGAATTAGGCAAGAACTGGTTTACCACCAGATCAGTCCCAAATAATTCAGTCCTCTGATAAACCCTGCAGCACTGTAGGATCTTCTAATGAGTATTAGTAAGAATGTGATCAATCTCCTTTGCCACTCCTTTGGTATTACTACTGTATACCATGTCCATTGGTGTGATTTTTGTCTCTGGAACCAGGAACTGCCATTCCTCAGCCTTCTGGACTATTGATGGTTCTTGTTCCAGAATCATGGAGGCCAATACATATTTCATAGCCAGCTCTGTCGGGGCCATTAAATGCATTGAAGTCGCTCCCCCCTCAAAAAGAAAGAAAATAGTAATAATAAATAAATAAAAATAAAAGTGTGCTTCATGGTGGGCACTTGTCAACTATAGAGTCAAACTTGTCACAGAATACATTTTCTTCAAAGTTATATGCCTCAGTAGGATCATATACTATATCAAGGAAGCCTCACCAGTATCATAGGCTCATCAACCAGAGGAACCTTTACAACGTCGTGCTGTAGTCAGATATGCCTACAGTGACTCCCGCGAGATGGGCCCCATCGGTTCGGCCCGACCAGAAGTAGATGTAACTTTCTATACTGCTTATGCCACAGTCTGGTCTTACCTCTGAGAGAAACATTTTATCCAGTCTGAGCTTCCCGAGCTCAGCCGATAAAAATGGTAGTCAGTCATCCTGGGAGAAAGAATGTTCCAAGCGTCTACCTGGACAGCCCACCGAAGGTCCGTCCCGGGCTTAGCTCGGTGTATTTGTGCCTCATTTGCAACACCCCGGCACCCATTACAGTGGGTAGGTGTCCAGTTACCATGTACATATGTCTATGGGTCGCAATGAGGTGAGAGTAGGATTTGGGTGTATAAATGATTCCAATAATCCCATTGGTCATGGGATACGCACCCATCACCTTGCTATTAGGGAAAGATGGCTGAGGACCGTGGCGACTCAGGGCGTGCAAGACCCAAAGATTCAAGTCAAGCAGCCCAGGCGATTTGCATCTCCGAGCCAAGAGGTCGAACACCTGTCCTGGCTTGAGTAGAAGCCCAAAGAAGTGTGGAACATTATTCAGCCTCAAGGACTCCCGCCTTCAGGCCAGGGCCCCGATATATTTTATTCTACCTAACATCAGACTGATTAATGAACCGATTAAAACCCAGTGCCCGATTTAATGATCTGGTTTTGGCTGACACTAGACGATTTTATTCAAGTGATGGGGGTAACCGTAGTAAAGGGTTTGAAACACAACCTCGAGATCATTAAAACAAGTGTTTGGCAGAAAGTCGTCACTGGCATAAATGGTTGAAGTAAAATAATAACATTATTCCATTGAATTTTATCGAAGAAGCAAGCTGACAGGAAACTTCTTGCTCAACAACGATACTATATGAATAAATGAATGAATACATAGATGAATGAATGAATAACCAGGTAAAAACATATAGAAAAAAACGTGGGTGAATAGAATGAGTAAACGAATAAAATGAACAAATAGGTAAATAGATAGATATAGGTAAATAAATATATAAACAAATAAATGAAAATAGGTAGATATATAAATGAATAAATAGACAAATAAATAAATGAATAATTCTATAGAATAAACTAATGATAAATGAAGACAAACATATACATCACTTGATAAACAAATTAATGAATAAATGAATAGATAAATAAAGCAATATTGCATAAAATATAGTCTAAAGCTAAATGGTGGGTAACATGTAGACTTAAGATACTACAATATCAAATCTAATATAAATTGTTCATTGATTTGGAGCTGGAAATAATAAACATGACACCATCCTCCTGAAAATGGGTAACGTTTCACTGAAACATTAAACCAACTTTTCCAAAACACTTTCTGTTTAACAGCTGATTCTGTTTACAAAGGTACCCTGAGGTGGGCGTGGTGGTTGGGAGGATGGGGATGGAGGGGGATGTGAGGGGTGGTGGTTGGGAGGGGAGGGGGGAAGGGGGAGGGGTGTGGCAGAGGTGGTAGTGGTTGAGGTGGCTCTCAAAGATGCCTACTCACACAGAACGTCAACCATGGCACAGTGCCTATTCTCCAGCTGTGTTTATTTGCATAAGGATTAACGCGTTTGCTGTTTTTGTTGGGACAACATTTGTGTGTTTATATGTTTGCTGCTGCAGGTGACGTAGAAATTGTTTGTTTGTTATTGTTCTTCATGCCACGGTTGTTGGTCTGTCCGTCAATTTAAAGTGGTGGTGTGATTTACATAGTTTGTTCGGTACAGCGCCATATTATTTGATTCAGATGAGAAATTGGTGGACTTAGTGCAAAAGGGGGTTGCGTTACGTCAAGGTCATGTTCAGTATGGGGTCCGTCTTTTAGTTGAATGATATGCCCTGACGTTCACTTGAACAAACTTGAGGAACCTGCCGCTTTGTTCACAAGGCGAGACGCACTCGCCAACAAAACGTTTGTCTGATGTCAGCCTAGTGTCAGCAGGATTTATGTATCCGTCTGTACAAAACTGAGGCCACTGCTGACATACCATTTTTCTTCAACTTGTTTTGGTATTTCTTTGTTTCTCGTGGCCCTATTTCGGGTTTCTTCAAATGATATTTTATACATAAAATTTATTGTCAGTCATCAATATCCATACTAGTTTAACTGCATCATCTTTTTCAGTGTTTAATGTGTGCTTGTGTTTGTTTATTTGTTTGTGTGTGTGTGTGTGTGTGTGTGTGTGTGTGTGTGTATGTGTGTGTGTGTGTGCTTGTGTTTGTGTGTATGTTTGTGTGCGCATATGTTTGTGCATGTGTGTGTGTGTGTGTGTGTGTGTGTTGTGCGTGTGTGTGTGTTTGTGATTGTGTGTGTGTGTGCGTGTGTGTATGTTTGTGTATGTGTGTATTTACCTAGTTGTATTTACCTAGTTGTATCTTACGGGAAGGGGAGCTACGCTCGTGGTGTCCCGCCTTTGTATCTCGTAGTGTCTCGTTTGCTCTTAAATTCGTGTATGGTTTTTGCACACACTATTATTTTGTCCAGTTTATTCCAAGTATCCACCACTCTGTGTGGAAACCTGTTTTTCTTCAGATCTCTTCTATAACTATCCTTTTTGAATTTCTTTCCATGTCCTCTTGTGTTTCTCTTGTTCCAATTTAGTAAGTCCTCTCTTTCAAGTATTTCCGTGCTTTTCATGATTTTATAGATGGTCAGTAGGTCACCTCTCTCTCTTCTTTGTTCATAAGTCGGTAACTTTAATTTAGCCAGCCTGTCTTCATATGGCTAGTTTGAAAGTGCTGGAGCCATTTTCGTGTTTGTTCTCTGGATTTGCTCAATTTTCTTTATATTTTTTTGGTACTGGGTAACCATAATATCGTAGCATACTATCTAGGCCTTATTAATATGACTAATATTTTTTTTAATTATTTCTTCATCCAAATAGGTAAACGCCACTTTTATTGATCTTAGCAAGTTATAGGATTCTCCAACAATTTTGCTTATTTATCAGAGGACAAGTCATTTGAGATAATTACTCCCAGATCTTTTTCAGATCCCAATTTCTTTACCTCCTTAGTTCCAATTGTATATTGTCCTGATATATATTTTTTCCAACTCCGTTATGCGACATTTCTTAATGTTGAAGTCCACTTCCTACTTCGGACTCCATTTCCAAACCTTGCTCAGGTCTCTCTGTAGTGATTCGCAGTCCGTTTCGTTTTTTACTTTCCTCAAGAATTTAGCATCGTCTGCAAATAAACTCATGTAACATTCCACGTCATCATCCGTGTCATTCACATAAATAGCGAACATTATTGGAGCTAATACAGATCCTTGCTGGACTCCTCTAATCACCTCCTTCCAACCTGAATACTTTTCTCTGAGTACTACTCTTATTTTTCTGCCATTCAGAAAACCCTCTATCCAGTTTAGTAGGTTGTCTTGTATCCCTCCTATATTTAAAAAAAAATTAAAATAATTTTTTGTGTGGTACTTTGTCCAAGGCTTTTTGTAGGTCTAGGAAAACATAACTAGCCCATCCATCCTTTTCTTGTATCATATCTATTATTTTTGAGTAAAAACAGATTAAATTTGTGGTACATGATCTTCCCTGTTTGAATCCAAATTATCTCGTGTTTATCATATTGTTTTATTCCAGGTGTTTTATCCATCTATTCTTAATAGTTTTCTCGCAAATTTTGGCCACAGTGCTTATTAGGGAGACCAGTCTGTAATTAGTTGGTTCTTCCTTGTTTCCTCCGTTATATATTTGTACGATGTTGGCATTTTTCCAGTCCTTTGGTATTTTTTCTTCTTTGAGTAACTTATTATGTTTTATATTTTTTCTCCATTAGTTTTTCTTTGTATTTTTTTAGTATCCAGATTGCAATTCCGTTCGGGCCGTGCGATTTCCTGACGTCAAGGTTCGTTAATTGCTCCATTATTTTATTTTATTTTATTTTTTTTATTATTATTTCCCTCATGGAGGGAGATCACACTTCGCTTCTTTCGTCCCAATGCTATACTTTTTCTCTATTGAAAACCGACTTGAAGCGATTGTTCGTGACTTCGGCCATTTCTAGATCTTCCTTGTGTCCTGTATTTCCTTGGCGTAGTTTAATCTTTTCTTGTTATTTTTAAGTTTACCATTCACATATCTATGGAATAGTTTGGGTTAATCTTTACATTTTTCTATCATGTCTTTTACATAGTTTCTTTTTCCTCTTTTCGCATTTTTACATACTCATTTCTATAGTTTATATATATTTGCCATTTCCAGTATTTTTTATATTTTCTCCATCTTTTCCAAGCTTTATCTCTTCTATCTTTCGCCTCACTGAATCTTCTATTGAACCAGCATTTAACATACACTCTCTCTTGTTTCTGTCTTGGTACGTACCTATTCACTCTTTCATTGTAGATTTCCATCAAGATCACCCATTTCTCTTCCACTTTTGTCTCTCCAGTGTAGATATTTTTCCCCATTTTGCATTTTGAAAGAATTTCTTAAGTTTTTCAAAGTTCGTTTTGTTGTACATGAATCTTTATTTTCTGTACTTTTCATTTCTCTCCATATATACTTCTTCCTTTAGTTCAGCCTCTATTACTATGTGGTCACTCTTTCCAAATGGTGTCTTGTATTCAATTCTATCTAAAATTTCAGGTTATGTTGTAAATATTAAATCCAGTCTCGACGGCTCTTCATTACTTCTCTACCTGGTATTTTCATTGACCCATTGTGTCATTGGATGTTAGTACAGGCCATTTTTATTTTTTCTCCATTTTGTTTTCTGTTTTTGTTTCGCCCACTCTGATGTATCATTTTTTCAATCTCATGTCTATAAACCTCCATTAGAACTATTTGTTTTCTGTTTCTGTTCTCTTTGCGTTTTTTTTCTTAGCTTCACCTTTTAGTATT
>NC_134811.1:45113934-45133934 GCF_046742065.1 Oratosquilla oratoria | reverse complement strand
GATTTTCCTACTTTGGAGATTAAAAAGCGCTGGATTTTCTATAACGTCTTGCCCTTTTTTCTGGACAACTAATTTTTTGTAAAAGAGTCCCCCAGTACTATTTGTTTTTCTTTTCTTCAGACTGGGAGGACCTGGAAGTCTGCTCCTCCTGATGCCTTTTCGCCGCCTATGAATTGGACTTTTTTTTTAAGAAATGACTCTCAAGACATTTCCCTTACAACAGCACTTTACTTCAAATTTTAATATTCTTATTTTTCTTTTCAGAGTGTTCCTCTTTGCGTATTTTAGTTATTCATTTGTCTTTTTACTTTTTGTTATATCATTACTCTTCAAAATGTACAAAAAATGAAAATCACATTATGATAAATAGGATGATAGGATACGGCTCTAGGCCAACTGCCCCCCAGCTAACTGCTCTCTGGATAATTGTCCCCTGATAACTGCCCTGGGACAACTGCCACCTAGGACAACTGATCCCTGAAATGGAATCTATAACAATTAGCCAGAGGAAATGTCATTCTAATAAGATGTGATTAGTATAACTAAAATCATGAAAATATATGTTTTCAAACTTTGAATGACTTAAATAATAGACAAGAATTGAAAGTTGATATCTATTATTTTCTACATAGCTCTATAGTCTTACATGCGAATACTATACGCAATACAACGCAAAAAATCTACCATATACTTATCACCGTATTTCTAAACTAAGTGGAGAATATGCTTAGAAGTGTCTTTATATATATTTTTTATATTTTTTGCGCTGATGTATATTGTTATTAGTCCATGTAAGATTTTTTTATTTATAAAAAACATTGTATATTAGACTATTATCAATTAGATTGAACTTATAAGAACTTACAAAAAATGTAAATTGGACATGTTAGTGAACACATCTCAGATGTTAGACTGAATTATTCTATCTTTGATTTATCGAATACACAGTGGTATTTTGGATTAAAGGATGCAAATTGGTTTGTCGTTCTTTAACTACATCTATGGTATTTTTATTTATAAAAAACATTGTGTATAGAAAACTATTATTAACTGGATTGAACTTTTAATAACTGACGAGACCATGTAAAATGCCCTTATCAGTGAGCGCAACTCATACGTTATTGAATTGAATTAGCCATTCTTTGATTTATCGAATACATTATGATACTATAGGGTAAAGAAAGTAAATTAATTTGTCGTTCTTTAACTTATCAAAAGTTTGTCGGAAAGATGACAAAAAGACTTCAACATCACAGTATACAGTATGTTAAATGTAGGATTACACATTAGTCTCAGGGCATTAGGATTTATTGCTTGGCCGGTTACAAACAAAAGTGCAAAGGTAGTCATTAAACTATCTGGCGAGATTTAGACCCATCCTTCACCACTACCGAATTCACTACCAACAACTCCACTACCACCACCACCATCATCATCCTCAACACTACCAACTCCACTACCACCATCACCACAACTACCAACGCCATCACTACCACCACCAACTCTATCTACCACCACCACCACCACCACCACCACCACCACCACCACCACCACCACCACCACCACCACCACCACCACCACCACCACCACCACCACCACCACCACCAACTCCACCATCACTACATCTATGGTAGCTCGTAGCAAGCGATTTATTGAGGGGGAAAAGGAACACACAATTTCTGTCGTATTCTTTTTATATGTGATGTATTTTGTTCGGGAGAAGCATACTCAACCGGGATTGGACTTTTCTCGTTAGCTCAGCGTTGTCTGGGCCTCCACACCTGACCTTACCTTAAATATGGGCTAAATGACTGATGCCTTGTCTCAGGCTACTGGGCAAATTCATCTTTTCCACTCTTTCCTTCTAGAATCCCTCTCTTTTCCTTCCAGGGGGCCACTAAACTCACCCTGCTGCAGCCCCTTGCTAGTATCACTAGATAAGTTTCTAATGATACAGGCAACCTATCCTTGCTTTGCCGTGTAGGCGCGTCCATTGGCTAGGTCACCACCCTTGGGTCAGGTCAATCGACGTGGGTAACATATATGCGCGCTACGTCATAGGGCAGGGGTTCTCATTAGGGGTGAAATTCACCCCCAGGGGGGAATTTTGGGTTTTCTGGGGGTGATTCGTGACCACAGTAAGTTTACGAGGTAAGTAAAGCAATTATAGGTTTTGGCCTATCTGGCCTGTCACCTGGGCTGGAAGTATACCTGTGCTGTCCCAAGTTGATCTTAGGATTAGAAAAGTGTTACGCCTGTTAAGTAGTTCATTATAAATTAAAAGAACTATCTTACTTTTATTCAAGTTTTATATATTTATCAATAATTTCAATTTGCATTTAATTTGTAAAACTTCATTATAAACATAATCCATGTAAAATCATAAATGTATATATACTAATTTGAAAAAAAAAGGATTTTTAGTAATATTTGCATATTATTTAGAATGCACCTTTTGAAACAGACAATCTTGGGAAGGAGAGGGGGGGAATGACATTCTGACAAATGGTGAAAGGGGTGCATGGGCCAAGCAAGGCTGAGAATCCCTGTCATAGGATTTGTCTCACCGCGAATGCGCATGCCTGCTACATCCCCAAGCTTGCTCGGAAATTTGCCTTACGAAGAGAGGCTTAGGCACCTAAACTTACACTCTCTGGAAAGACGCAGAGTGCGGGGTGATCTAATAGAGGTGTTCAAGTGGATCAAAGGCTATAACAAGGGTGATGCAAACAAGGTCATCATAATAAAACAACAGGGCAGGACTCGCAGTAATGGGTATAAACTGGACAAATTTAGATTTAAGAAGGAAATAGGCAAGAATTGGTTTACAAATAGGGTGGTCGATGAATGGAATAAACTTAGTAACCACGTAGTAAGCGCTGAAACTATCAGTTGTTTTAAAAAACGATTAGACAACTTTATGGATGGGGACGACAGGTGGTGATGGATACGGAGCTGCCTAGTGTAGGCCATATGGTCTTTTGCAGTCTCCTTTATTTCTTATGTTCTTATGTTCTTATGTTCTCCCTTGCCGGGGGATGGGGGTCGAGGACGCTCGTGTGACCAAGTACCAGATCCAAAAGGGCTGGATCCCGGGTGCTGGAGACGTCAGCCTCTGCGTCAGGCAACAAAAAGGTGATCTGAAGGCAAAAAAAAAAAAAAAAAAAAAAAAAGAGAGAAAAAAAGAAAAGAAAAAAGGCACGGCAATATCTTCATGCACAGCTTAACTTAAATGAATAATGGTCCAGCTCTTGGTTTGAATACACGCATGCCTTATATGTACAAACGACTTAGAAACTGTACTCCTTACCCTCAGGGGCCTCCTTGGAATGAGTGTGTGTGTTGTGTGAGCCACATTTGTTGACTAGGTGGCCATACCCCTGCTTTCCATGCTAAGAAGGGTATTCTTTTTAAATATATAGATATAATGACTGATCGCCATTGTGAACATATTGCAGCGATATATGTACGCTTACTGTTTCCTGGATTTTCATCTATCGCCCTCGCTGCACACGTTCCTAATTTCGCATATGGGGTGAATTGCTCTCGTGATACGCGTTTCCAACTTCGCACGAGGGGTAGCTCGCCCTCGTGGTACACGTTTCTAACTTTGCATGAGGTGGGATAGATATATTTTTTTCTGTCTGTATGAAATGAGAAATCACGATCTGACCTTATAAGTTACATTTTTTTTTTTAAATCTACTTAACAGACTATTTTACTGATTTTCCGTATCACCCTATACGGGAACTGTACAGGGGTTATTTCCCTACTCTCCCTTGTTCAGGCCGAGAGGTAACAAATTTGCTATCCCCGGTATGTCAGTCGCCTTCGGCCTATGATTATACTTCATGATCTAAACTGCCTGAGGGGAATTATTGATATCGCTCGAGGTGACAGCCATCAATTATATACATATATATATATATATATATATATATATATATATATATGTGTGTGTGTGTGTGTGTGTGTGTGTGTGTGTGTGTGTGTGTGTGTGTGTGTGTGTGTGTGTGTGTGTGTGTGTGTGTGTGTGTGTGTGTGTATGTATATATGTGTGTGTGTGTGTGTGTGTGTATTCACTTGGTCTTTGGATCACGTGTTGGACTCGTGATGCACCACCAACGCAATGGTGGTGCATGTTGACGATTCTGGGCACCTCCCACAATGGAATCGAGCCGAGATTCTACACGAAGGTATGGATAAGAAGACCAGAAAATCTATAGAAGCTGCGTACATCACCACTCGTCCGAATATCAACAATAAGGCTGGGAGCTTCACCTGGGCCAAATCTTCAGCGGATATAGCGCTTCGTGATTGGCTGTCTCAGCGGGCCAATCAGAACACAGCGCTATACGCTCGCACACCCCCTTGAGCCATAAGGCGTGTTTATAAGCTCTGTATGTTTCTAGTATGCTCATTCCTTTGAGAAAGTCGTTAGACGAAACGTCAGGAATAAAAGCTTCACCTCCAGTCCATGTTTCCTTTACCGTGTCTATACAACTTGTTCACATGGATTTTCATCAGACATCTTTCTAAGTCGATAAATTATCGACGGTATTGAATGAGAGTTTTGTTTGACGTTTTGCTGATTTTGACATGCGGGAGGAGTTTTTACGTCTGTTACATATAGAATGCATGTTGACAGCTGTGAGCAAGGAAGGAGAGGTGGAGTCTTGAGGAGGTTTTGAAGTGGTTGAGCAAATGTTGGAGCTGTTTGTGTTTGGCTGTTGGAGCTCGGTCACGTGTATTTTGCTAATGGTCTGGGTTTTCTCAATGCAACACAGGAAGGAAATGCTTTGCATAAATTATACAATTCTGAGCAGGATATAAAACTACATGATGTTGCTTAATGAAGTTAAAGCCTATGAGGATGCTAGAGGGGAAAGTACACGTCAGCTACATAAACAGTAAGTGGAATATGTGGGCATTGATCTTTTAAGTTGATATTTAAGGAAAATTTTCCAAGGATAGGGAATGGAACACCATTGCCGTTGGCGAGTTGAGTATCAGGGGCTGTAGGATGGTGATTTTCTTGCGCTCCGAATGGAGTTTGTTAAAACTGAACGTGGACATAATGTTAACAGGAGATCCAATATCTAGAAATATGCTGAGTTTGGTGCTGTTTGAGGTTCCCTTGAATACAATGGAAGGTGAGAAAGTGTCCGGGTGTTCAGAAAAAGCACAGGTAGGGTTGGTGAGGGAAGTTCCGGGTATGGATTGCCTTTTGTGGACTTACGTGTTGTGTTTGTGTTTTGTAGTCATGCGGAAGGTGTGTTATGTGTGACTCTGGAGGGGGAGCGTTGTGGTGAAGCAGGTCTTTGTTGTCTTTGTGCTAAGAACATGCGACAGTAGTCATTCGTGTGGTAACATGTTCCGTGGGAATCGCAGTAGCGACTTGGCTGGGACGGCTGTCCGTAGTAGTATCTGTTTGTGCTGTGTCCTGGTTTTTGGCAGTAGGTGCAAAGGAATGGTGTTCGTGATGGAGAGCGCTTACGGTAGCGGTAGCGAGTGCGAGACATCTGTCTTGACGTCGTGTTATGTGACACTGATCGTGTTATTTGGGCTACTGTGTGGGTGGGGGTGACAGGTACAGACTGACTGTGGATGTGAGGCATTATTCTTTCCGTATCGGAGAATTTCCTGGAAAGTTTTCCTTGTGTGGTGCCTGGTGTGAATTGAATTGTGTCAGCTTTTTTGGAGTGTGTCTGGGTGTAATTGAGAAAGTAATCGGAAATAGGCCAGCAGTGAGACTACGTGTTCGAGTGAGATTTTGTCATCTGTAACCCAATCTGAGCTTTGGAGTCTTTCCCTGATCTCGCTTTTGAAAGTGGATAAAAAAAATGTCTGTTCTTTCCTGGCTGAGCGGGTTAGGGCGTCGTTACTTGCGGCGAGGTTCGAGGTGAGGGCGGTTCGAATCCCGCCACCAGCGAAGTTGAACCAAGTTAATGGTTCATTAAATTCCACGCTACAAAGCCCTCTGTGAGGGGCACCGTCCTAGCCTCCCGATAGGGGAGGAGTATGTGACGTTGAACCATATCATCATCATCATCCTTTGTTTTCTGTGGGCCGGTATTGTACGATGTGACCAACGAGTAGAGGGGTGAAAATGAACCAAGTTGATCAAATGCTGCAAAGGAGATTTTCAAATGTTGAACAAACTCTGGATATGTGACTGTTTCTTCAAAAATATCGGACTGGATTATATCACCTGCGAGTGTGTCTTTGATTTGAGAATGGAAATTTTTGTTTTATCGTCTGTGACACTTCTACGTGCGATTTCAGATTCAACTTCCGAGAGTAGGGTGAGTACGGTAATGTTCTGTCCATTAAAATTTGGTAAACTATTCTCTTTCTTGATTATTGTTACGAGATTTTGTGTCTTTGGTGGGGGTGTAGAGAATTGTTATTAGAAGTGGTAGACATGTTTGGAGTGAACTGATATAAACACAAAGGTAACATAAAGTAGCCACTAGGTGAAACTTACCATGTAAATTGTATCTACTTACCAAAGATAGGGTGATGGTCTGGCTCCTGGGTGATGAGGTATTTTGGTTCGTGGTGAGGTGAGATGAGCATAGATGGTACAGTGCTGTAAAACAAAATGAGTATATATATATAAATATATATATATATATATATATATATATATATACATATCGATAATTTTTGTGACAGTTGCATGCAGGATTCGAACCCGCTGTACTCGGCCATCCGTAAATTACCTTCCCAGTGCCCTAACCACTAGACCACAGAGGCTATAAAATCCTTGAAACCTGGAATCGAACTGATTCCCGAGGGAAGGAAGATCACTTATTACGGCGATCCGAAATTCCTGTTTTACTCAAGGACCAGCCCACCAGTGGTATGGGGTAAGGACCGGGACGAACCCCTTTTATAGCCTCTGTGGTCTAGTGGTTAGGGCACTGGGAAGGTAATTTACGGATGGCCGAGTACAGCGGGTTCGAATCCTGCATGCAACTGTCACAAAAATTATCGGTTTGATGTCGCTGCTATTAGCGAATTACTCTCATAGTTACAATGGCGATATGCGTGAAAGGGGTTCGTCCCGGTCCTTACCCCATACCACTGGTGGGCTGGTCCTTGAGTAAAACAGGAATTTCGGATCGCCGTAATAAGTGATCTTCCTTCCCTCGGGAATCAGTTCGATTCCAGGTTTCAAGGATTTTATAGCCTCTGTGGTCTAGTGGTTAGGGCACTGGGAAGGTAATTTACGGATGGCCGAGTACAGCGGGTTCGAATCCTGCATGCAACTGTCACAAAAATTATCGGTTTGATGTCGCTGCTATTAGCGAATTACTCTCATATATACATATATATATATGTACATACATATAATATATATATATATATATATATAATGTGTATATGTATATATATATATATGTGTGTGTGTGTGTGTGCGTGTGTGTGTATGTATGTGTGTGTGTGTGTGTGTTTGTGTGTGTGTGTGTGTGTGTGTGTGTGCGTGTGTATGTGTGTGTGTGTGTATGTGTGTGTGTGTGTGTGTGTGTGTGTGTGTGTGTGTGTGTGTGTGTGTGTGTGTGTGTGTGTGTGTGTGTGTGTGTGTGTGTGTGTGTGTGTGTGTGAAAGAGAGAGGAAATGTGAACATTTAGTGTAATACAATTAAAACACATATATTGGAACCCGTACTGTAGAAAGATGCTTCCTTTGAGAAGTGGAGGGCTCGTGGAGGGATTGGAAAAACGAATCTGGATGTAGGCTCGTGTGGGCGGTCAACTTGTCCACGCGTGGTGGTGGTCCTGGGACGGGCTTTCGTCCATGTTGCTGGGCGATAGCGGGTGGGCGGTCAATTTGTCCGCTCTTGGTAGTGTGTCTGGGGTGGGGCTTTTGTCCGTGTTGCTGGGCAATGGCGGGTGAGCAGTGAACTTCTCCGTGCGTGGTAGTGTACCTGGGGCGGGGCTTTTGTCAATGACGGCGGGATGTAGCTTGAAAGTATGATGTTGGACGATGCAGCGAAGAGGATTGCCACGTAAGTAATGTTCCTGGCTATGTTGGAGTTGATTTCATTGTAGTAATGTTTCTGGCTATGTTGGAGTTGATTTCCTTGTAGTAATGATTCTGGCTAATTTGGAGTTGCGCCGATGTTTGAATCCCACCGCTGCCACCAGAAATGTGGAAAGGTTGGATCTACACTTTACGAGGCGATGTGAGAAGCGGAGCAAGTATTGGAGAAGATGTGAGTAGCGGAGCAAGTAAAGGACGGTTAATTCTGTAGATTTCCTCTAGTAAACCGTAGCCAGTTGTCTTGTGCTGAGCCAGTCGTGAACTGCGCTAAGAAGCAAGGCAACTGACCAAAAAGATTGTGACGGTTACCACTGCATAAATTTTTGGTTGTACAGAAGTATTTACAATGTGACAGACATAGTTGAGTGATACACTCAATATTAAATAAGAAAAATATTTACAATTATGATACATAGAAGGGACATAACATATTTTAATCGTACATGGAGAAAATAAAATATAAGGATAATTCCTTCTGTGGACGTACGCTTCTCAACGGTAATATCGTTGGTAGACCAGGTGTCCTTCGGGTCAAGGTCAAGTATGCCTAATTACGATTAAGAGGCCTCTGGTCGGGTTCTGGTTAGACCTGACATTCAACAGCATTTTGGTACTGCTGCGATGTACGCGAAGTCGTATACTTGATATTTATCTTCGCGTAGTGTGATGTCTTCATATATATATATATATATATATATATATAGTTTATATATATGTATATATATATATTGTATATATTTCTATATACATATGCATACATACATACATATATATATATATATGTATATATATATATACATATATATATATATATACATATATTGAAGTATGGAAGACAAATGAGTGAAAGGGCGGTGAGCTAAACACAGAGAACAGTTGGGGTTATATTCACTAACGTTTCATCCTTACCAGGACATTCTCAAAGTACATACAATTTCAGAAAATGAACAGCTTATATAATTCATCCTTGCCATGTTCCTCTCCCTCCATACCCTCATCCATTCCTAATACTTCATATGTGACTCCGATCATGATGCTTCTCCCTCCGTTCTCAATCGTCCTCTTGACCTCCTTGATGATTAAAGTGCATGCTGCTCCTACTAATCTTATAAACCCATCCATATGGTTGATGCAGGGGTGGGAAGTAATATAGGCTGCCTCCACTATTTTTTTTTCTCCAGACCTTTGTGGTGCACCTCTATCCTGTTCCAATCTGGAAGATGACCACATTGGTCTAAATGAACCACTAGCGAGTTGGAGGTTCTGTGAACTTTGATGTAATTTTTGTATTCATATGTCCGCAGCTCCACTGATCTTCCCGTCCCTCCATAATATTCTAACGGGCAACCACCACATGGTATATTGTAGACCGCGCCTTTCTCAATACCTTTTTCTGAGTTATTCTTATTTTTGCTATTGACAACCTCTCCCAATTTCGTATCCGTGGAAAAAGCAACGCTCACACCCGCTTTTGTGAGAATATGTCCCATCTCCTCCGCGTACTTCGGGTTGGGGACGGACAAAATCCCAGCCCTGTCTTCTCCTGACCGGGTATTCTTCTTCCTTCTCATTATTACCGTTGCTCTCTTTCTCAATCTGTGCAGTAGTCCTTTAGGGCATCTGTGTTTCGTGAACACTTTGAATATATATTTAATTTCATCCTCTAAAAACTCTTCACTGCAAATGCGGTACGCCCCTAAGAAAAAACTAAAACAACACCGTTTTTAATTTTGTTACTATGCGCTGAGTAGTAATGAATCACATCGTCTTTAATGGTGCTTTTTCTGTAGGCCGAGAATGATACCTTACTACCTCTCCTCCAAATCACCGTATCTAAGAAAGCTAGTCTGTTCTCCATCTCGTGTTCGATAGTAAACTGGATGTTTGGTTCGACATGATTCAATCTACTCAACTTGTCACCTAATTGTACTTCTTTCGGAGCGATGACGAGGACGCCGTCCACATACCTCAGCCAAAGCGTGTCTTTACCCATCATCCTTATGAAATAATCTGTCTCTAAAACTTGCACATACAATGAGGCCAGAACAGCATTGAGAGGACTACCCATTGCAAGTCCTCGGTGCTGTCTGTATCTTTCCCGTTGAACATGAAAGGACCAAACTTCACACACAGAGACACTAATTTTAAGTAATCAATTTTCCCCACTGGTAAATCATCCTCATCCAAACTATCTACCACCTTCTTTGCCGCTGCCAACGCCCCTTGTACCTCGACATTCGTAAAGAGCGCAGTTACATCATAACTAGCCATCACTTTTTCTGTGAGATACACATTCTTTCACCTCGGGATCAGATCCCTAGATTTTTTTTTAAATGGGACTTACTTATCGAGCCTAGCCTCTGTGATAGGGGTTTGGCTAGGCATTTGGCCAGTCTGTGCGGGGCGCTCCCGATACCAGAGGTGATGGGTCTCATCGGGACGTTTGATATATGGGTTTTTGGAAGTCTTCCGCATACTGGGTGGTTTAGGGGCTTCCTTTAACAGACCCAGTAACTTTTTCCCCCGGCTGGTTCTTATGAGTGTCTTCCTTGCTTCCTTCTTAAATTTCTCCCCCTCTAAAGCTGCGTGTCCAGTATGTTTCTCTTCATATGTATTGGTGTCGCTGATCAAATCTAACATTTTTGTTTCATAATCTATCCTGTTCATGACGACAACTTCCCCACCTTTATCCGCACTAGTGATTGCTATGTCATCGTCCCTTCCTAGTTTCTCTAAGGATAATCTGAACCGTCTGGGTATGGAACACTGATTCATTGTGGCTTCAGCGTGAAAGCACGTGACTAGACCTTGTTTGATTTTTTTTTCCAAGTCACTGTCATTCCATATGTAGTTCCTGTTTAAGTAATCAGTATAACCTCTCTTATCCACACCGATATCAAATTTAAGACCAAGCGAGAGGGATTGTTTTTCTGTAACTGATAACTGCCTGTCAGGCAAATTCATAATTAGGTCGTCTCTACCAACTTCGTTCCACTCACTTGAATCACATAGGCGAGCTAACTTATTCTCTAACCTGCCCCTCTGCACAAGGTTTTCGTGTTCCTATTTCTGAGAAGAGAACAGTGGTAATCTCACATTGTTAACACTATTACGTAGTTTGTCCACTTCATTTAGTAGGTTTTCGTATAGCTCTGATAAGATCACTCTAGCACTTTCACTAAACGGTTTGCCTTTTCTGAGCACCTTGGGTGTTTCTCTGGGTAGGACTTTCTCCTCAAGGCAATCTTGCAGGAATCATCGGCTAAGTAGATAGCTGTCGATTTTCCGTCTTGTACGAAACTCCTCCCATGTTGTTCCTGGTTTCTCACCACCACTCGACATGTTGAAGTATGGAAGACAAATGAGTGGAAGGGCGGTGAGCTAAACACAGAGAACAGTTGGAGTTTTATTCACTGACATTTCGTCCTTACCAGAACATTCTCAAAGTATATACAATATCAGAAAATGAACAGCTTATACAATTCATCCTTGCCACGTTCTTCTCTCTCCATACTCTCATCCATTCCCTATACTTCTCATGTGACTCCAACCATGCCGCTTCTCCCTCCGTTCTCAATCGTCCTCTTGACCTCCTTGATGATTGAAGTGCATGCTGCTCCTGCTAATCTTATAAACCCATCCCTATGGTTGATGCAGGGGTGGGAAGTAATGTAGGCTGCCTCCAAGCAAGAATAAGATTTGTTCAGAAAAAGGTATGGAGAAAGGCGCGGTCTACAATATGCCATGTGGTGGTTGCCCGTTAGGATATTATGGAGAGACGGGAAGATCAGTGGAGCTCATCCATACAGGCTGAGTTACATGCCATCCATGAAGGATTAGAATGTGTAAAAATGATGGTTAAAGACAAATATGTACCCCGTCTGGGGTATTGGTTGCATGTTGTCGTGGCAAAGTAGCATCCAGTTGATATTTTAGGGTCTATAGGGGGCACCCCTACCGACCAGAGTCACACATAATTTTGTCTGTGAAAGAGGAGGACTCTGCTCACAGAGGAATGATGACACTTTTATTGTACTGTTACTGTCCCTCCGTTATACTGTCCCCAACCTCTTGTTACTGTCTTGTGCCATTTCTCTGAATATTCATTTCCTTGTTTCGCTTACCCTGTGGTGGGGGATAGAATGCTACCACCAATATTCCCACTTGGATCGTAAGAGGCAAGAAAAACGGGACGGGGATTGAGACTAGGCATCCTTCTCCCTGTAGACCCACAGGAGACATTCATATAAAAAAGTAAAGGCATAAGAGGGTCTAGGAGTTTTCCAACCAGTACCCTAAGGTTTGGGTCTTTTAATGTGCATGGATGTGGTACAGATGAGAATAGTATGTTTGTGAGAAGAAAGATGGATGTGTTGGCTTTGAGTGAAACTAAGTTGAGAGGGAGGGACGAGTGTAAGTTTGGGAGTGTAGTTGGGAGGTTCTCTGGAGTGAAGAGAGAAGGGGGAGAGAAGGGGTGGCTATACTAGTAAATGAAGAGATAGGTAAACGTGTAGTGGAGTGGAAGGAGGTTTCTTCACGGTTAATGTGGATGAAGGTGAAGCTAGGAAAGGAGATGTGGGTTTTTGTAAGTGCGTATGGGCCTGGTAGTAAGAAGAGTGTAGAAGAAAGGGAAGCTTTTTGGATAGATTTAAATGAGTGCATAGAGGGATTAGGGAGGAACGTCAATGTAGTAGTATTGGAAGACCTGAATGCTAGGGTAGGAAATGAACCAATAGACGGAGTGGTTAGGAAATGTGGAGTTCCAGGAAAGAATCGTAGTGGAGATTTGATGGTGGATATGTGTCTAGAAAGAGAGTTGATGGTAGCAAATAGTGTTTCGGAAGATAGTCAAGCATAAGTACATATGGTAAAGGGTGGTGGATGGAAGGGTGGTAGATAGAGCGTTAATGGGCTATGTAGTGGTAGAAAGGAGTATAATAGGAAGAGTTAAAGATGTCATGTTCTAAGGGGAGAGAGTGGGGGAATATCAGATAATTTTTTGGTGGAAGGTATGTTGAGAGTGGAGGATAGATGAAGAAAGAGGAAAAGGATAAAAGGTAGGGAGGTGCTTAGAGTGAACTGCTTAAATGAGAAGGAAAAGGAGAAGGAGTACAAGAAGAAGTTGAGAGATGAGTGGGAGGGAATGAAGGATAGAGTAGAGCTAGGGGTGGAGGAGGAATGGAGGTGGTTCAAGGAGGGAGTCATGAGGTGTGCATAGATGGTGTGTGGAACAAGAAGGACGGGAGGAAATGGAAGGAAGGGTAGTGAGTGGTGAGATGAGGAAACAAAGAAGGTTGTAGAACAGAAGAAGCAAGCTTTCACAGATTGGTTACAAAATAGGACGAGGGAGTCATATGAGAGGTACAAAGAAAAGAGAAGAGAAGTAAAGCACAAGATAAAAGAGGCGAAGAGGTGAGCAGATGTGAAATGGGATAAGAGTATCACAGAAATTTTTTGAAAGTAATAAAAAGATGTTTTGGAAGGAAATTAGAAGAGGAAGAGGAGGCGAGTCAAGTAGAGAAGAAAAGGTAAAAGGTGCAGATGGAGAGATGATAATGGAAGGAAAGGCAGTAAGAGGAAGATGGGCAGAGTATTCTAGGGAGTTGCTAAACGTGAAGCAGGATAGGGAGGGAAAGGTAGTTGCAGTGGGAAGTGCTGAGAAAATGACGGTGATGAGTGAGAAAAATGGAGGACAAATAAGGAAGGCACTGTGGGTTTTGCAGATATACGGGATAGGAGGAAAGCTTATAGGAGCTTTCAAGAGTTTTTACGAGAGTAATAGAGCGTGTGTTAGGATTAGAAATGGAGAGAGTGAGTGGTTCGAGGTAAAGGTGGGACTTCGTCAGGGATTTGTTATGCCCTGGCTGTTCAACTTATACATGGATGGGGTGGTGCGAGAGGTAAATGCTTCTGTGCTACAAATAAAGAGCCAACACATTGTACGTGTTTTAGTCATTTAGCCTAACCATTCGGACACTTTACCATAGTAATATGAAATGTGTATCGGAGGCTTAATGGGGGAGAGAACTAATCGGCACTGTGAATAGATTATCACACTTACTCTTTGTGTCCTGTAACCAGCACCCAGTTAGGCTCAACGTCTGTCTAGTAGCGTAGTCAGAGAGAGGCTGACTATGTTCGGCCGCGGGCTACTCACCCTGCGGGTCAGCCTAGCGCGTCATCCAATCAGTTGCTTGCATCTGGGTCACGTGATGACGCGCTGCCGAAACAATGGTCACGCTAGGTCGCGTCCCACGCCAACTTAACGCGGGAGCACGTGACCCAACGCGAGACACTTACCATAGAAATAGTCACGCGTTCTACTCATGCCACACCTACTGTTTCTTCTAATTTGTCGCATGACCTTTCCAGAGTAGAACCTCCAGGTAGACTCAGTTATTGCCATATCCATGGTCACTGTAAACATTCGACTGATCAATGTTTCAAGGTTTTGAAACTTAGGGATGAGACTTCTCACCAGCCTCGTCAATCCCATTTTCCCCAGCGCATGTTTCCCAACCCAAAGAGTTGACCAGCAATGAATAAACGCTTCACTTCCAGTCCATGTTTCCTTTACAAGTTCTATTCTGTCTAATGCAAGACAATTACATAGTTCTTTCATGCACATACTAACATATAAGGCAAATGTGATAGCTTCGGTCGTAGGTAGAAACGTTCTTGCATGGGGTTTTAACCTGCATGATAATAATTGCGACCTGCAAGCTTTCTTAACACACACACACACACACACACACACACACACACACACACACACACACACACACACACACACACACACACACACACACACACACACACACACACACACACACACACACACACACACACACACACACACACACACACACACACACACACACACACACACACACACACACACACACACACACACACACACACACACATATATATATATATACACACACACACACACACACATATATATATATATATATATATGCAACAGTAATCACATAAAACACGTGAATAAAGATTTATGCTTGTAACCACGAGGAAAATAAAGATCGGAATACTGAACGTTTTCGTCTATTAAGACATTTTCAAAGTACACACACACACACACACACACACACACACAAACACACACACACACACACACACACACACACACACACACACACACACACACACACACACACACACACACACACACACACACACACACACGAAAACGTTCAGTATTCCGACTTTAATTTCCTTGTGGTTACAAGCATATATATATATATATATATATATATATATATATATATATATATATATATATATATATATATATATATCCTATCCACATTGACGTGGTGGATAGGCTCAAGGATCTTAATGATTGATGATCTTAATTATCTTAATGTCGATAGAGAGGACACCTCTACAGGGTCACCCATATCGAACAGGTTTGCAAAAAAGGTGAGACAAAGAGCAGCTCGCACACACAGTCGCATGGCCCACTGCTAACTGGCACGTCCCTGATGGCGAACAGGGAAATTCCTCATAGATATATGGGGGTACTGTCTTAATGACGGCGTGGACCATTGGCACCCTATAGATATATAGGACTCCACCGAATATAATGAATAAGGTGACACCAGAGGAATATCTCCACCAGAAACCAGTTGGCAGGGAAGTGAGATTACTGCCAAAATTCTTTCATAGCACAGTGAATTAGACAACCAAAACAAAACCGGGTATTCCCGTTGGATCATCGTCTCATAAAGGTCCAACCGCACTGCTTTGTGTGTTTACAGGCAGTATGCCACAAAGTTTGAGTAAGTACTGTCCAAACAGATCCAAGTCTCGGACCTTAAACAACATGAAGAAAACAAAGATCTATACTTACAACGTAAGAACCCTCTCAGAAGACTACAGGCTGGAGAGTTTAATTGAAGAACTAGACAACATCAAGTGGGACGTCGTAGGGCTCATCGAAGTCCAAAGAGCGGAAGAAAAGCTGATACAATTACAAGATGGTCACCACCTGTTCTACTATAGAGGTAAGGACAAAGAAAGATCTAGTGGAGAAGAATTCTTGATAAATCGAAATGTTGCTGGTAACGTAGTCAAATTCAGTAGTTTAACAGACAGGGTAGCTTGGATTGTGATTAGGCTGTGTAAAAGTTACACTATAAAAATAGTTCAGGTTTATGCACCAACTTTACAGAGTTCAGACGATGAAACTGAGTCTTTCTATGATGATTTATGTCAAGTAATGAATCAAGAAAAAAGTAAGTACACGTTAGTAATAGGCGAATTTAATGCTAAAGTGGGAAAGAAGATGGGAGATGAAAGAAATGACAGCCGAAACGTTAGTCAATTTTGCAGAGAACTACAACATATAGGATAAAGAACACTTTCTTCCAAAAGCGTGTAGATTGTAAAAGGACATGGAGAAGTCCAAATGGAACAACAAAGAACGAAGTAGATTTCATATTAGGAGATGAGAGCAAGAGCGTTAGCGATGTTACGGTTATAAATAAAGTTAACGTAGAATAGTTGGTTGCACAGCTAAATTAAATTTCAGAGCCGAAAGAAATAAACTAGTTTTAAAAAAGAAAATAAGATTTGCAAAGGCTAAGGATGAATAATAAAGTTATAAATGGAAGCATGGCAGTCTAGTAGACGTGACTGAGAATTTATAGACGAGGATAACCACACAGAGGACCTAAATATGTACAAAAGAATTACTAAGAGTATAAGTAATACCACTACATCACTAAGGACATGTATAGAAAAGAAATCATGGATGAATATAGCATATAAGCAATGTAAGAAATAGAAAATATAATATAAAATACACTAAAACAAAAGAAATTTTGTCGACCGAATGTTAACAGTCTTAGGCGCGCGAAACACTGCGGTTTGTTTTGGTTGTGGGAACCAATCAACAGAGTGTTGTCATGGATATAGTCACGGGATGGCGGATTTGTTGCTAGATCTACGACGTTTCTGGAGATGGACGTAGAGGGAACACAGAGGCGTTAATATAACACACTAAATAGAGAATGAATCACTGAAAACAGGTAAAACACAACACAAGCTGTAAATAAGGCACCGAAACTAAAACTTTGAGTCACAAGAATGATGAAGGGAGAGAAAAAAAAAATAAAGATAAAATGTTCTTATGTTAGCTGAGTTCGTAGGGGCGAGGTACGGGAAGTGGTTACAGGTGGCGCCGTTTGGTGGCAGCAGCAACAAAGCTCTCGGGAAGACGAAGGCGGAGGGGCGAACGGACTGGTTGTAGCGGCAGCTGCGACAACGAAAAAGGACTGGCGTGCCCAAGCTAGGGCGAGTACATCCTCTTAGGACGCGTTGTCACAATTATCTACAAGTGAAATAATTTACATTCTATGCTTAATAGAAGATGTTTACGAAAGAAAATGACATGGAATTTTATTATAATATACATTCGCGTGTATGTATGAATATGAATGAGGTGTAAATGTTCTAAATACAGGGTTACACAAATATAAATGGTATGGTAGTAAGGTTGTTTGTCTTGAAATGAAAGGCTATTCATAGAAACATGTGGTGGTGATAACTTATCTGCGAATATATGTTTATCAGCTTCTGTGTATGTACATTTCTAAGTATGGAAGATATGGTTTTAGGTATAGCAATGTGTGGGTGTATATTTGGTTATGGTTGTTTATATATCATAGTTATAGTTCCTAGTATTTATTCAGAATGGGCCAGATTTCTAATGGTGTATTCTGTTTACGTAGGAGACTAACCATGATATAAACTGGAATAATACTAAGAAATCTGTTGCTTACAATTCTATATTAGACTTTATTAAATCCATTTATATTTATCATACTTTTGAAAACAATCTTAACTTGAGTATGGGATTATATACGTTGGAAAATTGTACAATCAAGAATATTGTTTGCCTAGTATTCAGTAATCCCAGGAGAGTCATTACCTGTGTCTAGCTTTTGTCTTTTTTTATACCCTGAAGTGGCTTAATAGACGAAAATGTTTGGTTCCCGTTATTTCATTTACACCCATGCGCGTGCGCACACACACAAACATAAACACACACACACACACACACACACACACACACACACACACACACACACACACACACACACACACACACACACACACACACACACACACACACAAACACACACACACACACACACACACACACACACACACACACACACACACACACACACACACACACACACACACACACACACACACACACACACACACACACACACACACACACACACACACACACACACACACATACAGGGAAACCTACTAAAATGGATAGAGGACTTTCTGACTGGTAGAAAGATGAGAGTAGTGCTCAGAGAAAAATATTCAGACTGGAAAGAGGTGATCAGTGGAGTACCGCAAGGATCTGTGCTGGCACCAATAATGTTTGCTATCTATATGAATGACATGGATGAGGACGTGAACTGCTACATGAGCTTCTTTGCCGATGACGCCAAACTGCTAAGGAAAATAGAAACTGATGAGGACTGTGAAGCACTGCAAGAAGACCTAAATAGGGTATGGAACTGGAGTCAGAAATGGGAAGTGGACTTTAATACGAAGAAGTGTAGCATAATGGAGTTTGGAAAAAGCAAAAACAGAATATCAGGAAAATATACAATTGGAACCAAAGAAGTAAAGAAAGTAGGATCCGAAAAAGATTTGGGAGTAATTATCACGAACGACTTGTCCTATGATATACAGATTAACAAAATTGTCGGGGAGACTTACAACTTGCTAAGATCAATAAAAGTGGCGTTTACATACTTGGACGAAGACATGATGAAAAAAATATTGGTTACATTGATAAGGCCTAGATTAGAGTATGCAGCGACATTGTGGTCCCCCAGTACCAAAAAGAATATAAAGAAAATAGAAAGAATCCAAAGAGCAGCTACAAAAATGGCACCTGCACTTGCAAACCTATCATACGAAGAGAGATTGGCTAAACTGGAGTTACCGACACTGGAGCAAAGAAGAGAGAGAGGTGACCTATTGACCATCTACAGAATCATGAAAGGCACAGAGGTACTCGATAGTGAGAATTTACTTAACTGGGACAAAAGAAACACAAGAGGACATGGAAAGAAAATAAAAAAACATAGCTATAGAAGAGAACTGAAGAAAAACAGTTTTCCTCATAGAGTTTTGGACACTTGGAACAAACTGGACAATGAAATAGTATGCGCAAAAACCATTCATGAGTTTAAAAACAAACTAGACACTGCAAGATACAAAGGCGGGACAACACGAGCATAGCTCCCCTTCCCGCAAAATACAACTAGGTAAATACACACACACACACACACACACACACACACACACACACACACACACACACACACCTCATGGTGCAGTGGTTAGACTCTCGCCCGGGGCTGAAATAATATCAGTATCACAGCGCTGAGGGGTGTTACTCCAACTCTCGTGGGCGGGGAGTTGGGGGTGTGTGTGTGTGCAAGGTCATAGCATTACCCATAGATCGGACCTACGAGCTCTGAGCTCTCTTCCAGGAGGGAAATAGCTGTCGATCACGAGTCCAACACGTGATCCAAAGACCAAGTGAACACACACACACACACACACACACACACACACACACACACACACACACACACACACACACACACACACACACACACCTCATGGTGCAGTGGTTAGAGTTTTCGTCTACCACTACGGCGATCCGGGTTCGAATTCCGCCAAGGGCTGAAATGATTTCAGTATCGCTGCTCTGCGGGTTGCTACTCCAACTCTTGTGGGCGGGGGGTTGGTTGTGCGTGTGCGTGTAAGGTCACAGTATTACCTATGGATCGGTCATACGAGCTCTGAGCTCTCATCCGGGAGGTTAATAACTGTCGATCACGAATCCAACACGTGATCCAAGACCATGGTGAACTATG
>NC_134811.1:45098934-45106434 GCF_046742065.1 Oratosquilla oratoria | reverse complement strand
TCGGTCTCAAATAATTCCTTTTGTGGCTGTTGAATCTTCTCAATTACTTACCTTTCAATTTTTTACTAGGGATACGCCTCTTTCAGTCACTGTAGATACTGGTGCAGAATGTAGTCTGTTAAGTAGAAAGGCTTACTTTGCTTTGCGAGAATTGTATAATCTCCCTTTATCTCCCTTTTGTAATAATTTGCATTCTGTGCAAGGTTCTCCCTTGCTTGTTCTTGGATCAGTTTGTCTTCCTTTACAATTTTCCTCGCATGCTACAGTATTCAATGTCACTTTTGCTGTTGTCTCTGGCATTGCCCTTAAGTGTGATTGCCTCCTGGGTATTGATGCTCTTACAGCTCATAGCATAGATATTTCTCCTAGTCGCCGTGTAGTGACTTTCTGCAAATTTGATATCCCTGCTTCGGATAGGCCAGTTTCTGTTTGTGATTCTTCTGTGCTTGATCAGTCCGCACATGTGCCTGTCCCAATTTCTCAGCGCTCTGCCCCTGTTGCTCATTGTGCTGCTGTTGTTGTAGGAGAGCATCTTATTGAACCTTCAAGTTCTGTTCGAGTTCCAGTGTGCGTCTCAGGTGCCCCAATTGGGTCTGACGTTCTCTCTTTGCCTGACTCTATTCGTATTCGTCGGCTTGCCCTAGAAGGAACTCTCTCCACTATTCGTGGGGATCACGTTACCACGGCGATGGTAACCAATGTCACGGGTGCTCCTATTTCTCTCTCTCCTGGCAGTCATTTAGGCTCCTTTGAGGTGGTACGCGTTGCTGCTTTCCAGGATTCGCCTATTATAGCAGCTTCTGTTCTACAGTCTCCCCCAACACGTGACCCTGCTCGCGTAGCTTCTGAGCTCGCCACATTTGTAGGCGAAACTGATTTTCCTAAAGAGACGCCTCGTCTCCTTGACCTGCTAGTTACCCACCGTCAGGCTTTGGCTTTACCAGGTGATCCGTTAGGGGTTACGGATGGTGTGGTTCATAGAATTGACCTTCAGCCAGGCACTCGTCCTGTTTACGTCCCCTCTTACAGGTTGCCTCACTCTCGTCGGCTCATAGCCCAGTCCTTGGTTGACGATTTGTTGAGTGAAGGTGTTGTACAGGAGTCCCACTCCGAGTGGAATTCGCCTCTTCTCCTGGTGCCTAAGAAGGATGGATCTTTTCGTCCTGTGGTTGATTATAGGAAAGTCAATGAGGTCACTCTTCCTGATCATTATCCTCTGCCTATCGCGAGCTTCTTCAGTCCATTGGCAATGGTAATACAGTGTTCACCACTTTAGATTTAAAAGCAGGTTTTTGGCAGATACCCCCGGAGGAGAAGTCTCGTAAGATCATGGCCTTCTCGACTCCCAATGGGCACTATGAATGGCTTCGTTGCCCCATGGGTTTGCGGAATGCTCCTTTGACTTGCCAGCGTTTAGTTAACTCTATATTTCATGGCTTAATTGGGAATGGACTTTTTGTTTACCTGGATGATTTGATTCTTGTTTCCAAAGATGTGGAGAGCCCCTTTTCTAAGTTGTCCATGGTCTTGCAACGGTTTGCTGAAGCTGGGTTGAAACTCAACTTACCCAAGTGTTCCTTTTTCAAGGCTAGTATCCAGTTTCTAGGTCATGTTGTAGACAAACATGGTATCCATACCACTGGTGAAAAAACCAAGGCAGTCAGAAACTTCCCTGTACCGAAGTCGGTTGAAAATGTACGGTCCTTCCTTGGGCTTGCAGGATACTATCGTGCATTCATTAAAGACTTTGCTTCAATTGCTTCCCCTCTCACTCGCCTTCTCAAGAAGGACTCTTTCTTCCAGTGGCGTGATGTCCATCAGACAAGTTTTGATTCTTTGAAACTTGCTCTTACTGAAGCACCTGTATTGGCTTTCCCTGATTATAGTATCCCCTTTACTATTTGTACAGATGCTTCTGGTACAGGTATTGGAGCTGTACTTATGCAACAAGTAGAAGGATGTAGACCTCATGTTATTGCATATGCTAGTCGCATTCTTAACAAGCCTGAGTCCCGTTACTCTGTTACTCATTTAGAGGCCCTGGCTGTGGTGTGGGCTTTAAAGCACTTCCGTGATATCATTTTTGGATATCCTATTACAGTCTACACGGACCACACTGCTGTCACTCAGGTTTTTCAAGGAAAGAATCTGTCAGGTCGCCTAGCCATATGGTTCCTCACGATTGAGGAATTCAATCCAAACCTAAAGCATTTGCCCGGGCGAGCTAATCATGTTGCTGATGCACTTTCACGGAATATCCCTGTTGCTGCTGTTACCGTGATTGATAACTTTTCCCTGCAGGATCTGGTAGAAGCTCAGCGTGAAGACCCTGTCTGGTCTGCTGTCATTTATGCTTTGGAGTCTGGTGATGATTCCACCTTACCAGCTTTACCAGTACCTCTGTACCAATTTTCCCTGCAGGACGAAGTTCTCATTCGTAATGTGGAAGTGTTTGAGCAGGATGTGACGCAGCTAGTGATCCCTGAGTCTCTAGTCCCCATTGTTTTGTCCCTTGCTCATGATGCCCCTTAGGCTGGTCACCCAGGTCGTGACAAAACTCTGGCTATGGCACGGAAGAAGTATTATTGGCCTAAAATGCGACTAGACATTGCCTCTCATGTGGCCCGGTGTAGTTCTTGTGCCCAGAACAAAGGTTCTACGAGCACTGCTCCCATTTTAGAGTACCCTATTCCTTCTCGCCCTTTTCAGACTGTAGCTATAGACCTTTTGCAACTGCCTCGGAGCACACAGGGCTCTGTGTATGTCCTTGTATGTGTGGATCATTTTAGTCGTTTTGTGGTCCTAGCTCCCTTACCTAACAAATCTGCACCAGTTGTAGCACATGCTTTAGTTTCCCATGTGTTGTGTCCATACACCACTCCTTCGGTGCTCCTTAGTGATAATGGGGCTGAATTTAAAAACGAGGTTTTGGCAGGCATTTGTGCACGTTACGGCATTAAACAAACTTTTGTTACTGCTTATCATCCGCCGTCCAATGGTCTTGTAGAGAGGACGAACAGAAAAAATTTGGAGATCTTACGTCACCTTGCTAGTCATTTTCATAAGTCTTGGGAGGATTGGCTTCCCCATGTTAGTGCTTGTATCAACAGCACCATAAACGCTTCCACGGGAAAAACGCCCCATTATGCTGTCTTTGGATCAGAGAAACGACTCCCTTATGACATGCTTGACAGTCCTGCTCGTCCCCTCTACAATGTGGATGACTATAGTAAACTTCAGGGTCATGTGCTGCATGATATTTATGCGTCTGTTAGGGACAAACTTGTTATTTCCAAGGCTGACATGTTAAAACACCAACATGGTCGTCCTAAGCCTGTGAACATCATTGTTGGGGATCATGTCTTTAGGAGCATGACGGACCGCCAGTCCAAACTAAATTGTAAATTCACAGGTCCCTTTTTAGTAACAGAACAGCTCCATCCCAACAAATTCAGGGTTTTTGACCCATCTAGGGGTCTTAGTGAGATTTGCCATTCTGACAGGCTTAAAAAGACGCAGGTGCCCCTACCTGCATTCACCCAACCTCCCCCAACACTCAATGTTCCCATTGTATCACCCATTGTGGGCCACTCGTATCATCTACGTTCACGAAGTGCTAGGCCTTGATGGTCGAGTGAGCCTCTTGTATGTCTTTGTGTGTATTTGTATTTATTTGGTTTGTGAAGTTTTGTATCCCCTAGCCTTTACTATTGTACATTATGTAATTTCTTGGCGCAGACTCAATTGGGTTTGGCGTACCTGTGGTGGGGGATGTTATCTTTGTTATGTTTACAACTGTTATTTTTCTGCCAATGGTGTTTTGTTCTTCCCATTGTCCTACGTCTCTTGTCTATTTCATGTGTATTTTGTATATTGTGTATTTTGTATTGTTTCATGTTTCATGTCCCGGACGTCCGGCAATTGCCCTATGTATTTTTTTTTTAAACTGGCGCCAGTTCATTTACATTTCTTTGTGTATATATTATTGATTGTGTTTGTATATGTTGTTTATGTATTCCCTTATGTATATGTATATGTATTTGTGTAATGTTTTGGGTGTGCTTAAATTCCATGTGTGCCACACTTCTGTCTGCCACTTGTGCGTGTGGTTTGTGTGTGGCTTGTCTGTATTTCTGTTTCTGTTTGCCTCGGTCAGTTTTTCTTGGTTGCTCGGTGTGGGCACCGAGGGCGCGGGCCGAGCGATATGTTGGCACGATGTATATATATTTATATTGTATTATATTCTGTGTGTTTTGTATATATAATCTAAATGCTGTATTTATTATTTTTATCAAATGCCCGCAAGGCGTGGGTAGAGAGAAATTGGCGGGAAAGAGTAGCGTGAGTTGTCTCGTGACGTCTGTAACAACCGGACGTTTGTCCATTGTGTTCGTGCCAATTGTCTTCATATTATATGTTAAACTGTGCCTCCTTAGTTTCATTAGCCACCCAGAACACACACACACACACACACACACACACACACACACACACACACACACACACACACACACACACACACACACACACACACACACACACACACACACATATATATATATATATATATATTCTATAACTATTCCTCCCATGAAACTGTTGACTTCCAGTATATCTCTCAACGTAATATCTAGGGCTGCAATCGTATTCCTGTTGGCCATTACAGCTTCATCCCACACTATAACTGATGTCATCCTTAATAACCGTGCCATCTCAGAGTTCTTCTTGATACCACATGAACGTACTTCATTGTATTCCATTAGTGGAATCTTGAACATGTTGTGAGCCGTTCTACCTCCATGTAAAACTGTTGCAGCGATACCTGAAGACGCGACTGCCAATGCTATCTTTCCCGTTGAACGAACTCTATCCAGTATAATGTTTAGAACGAAAGACTTTCCTGTACCCCCAGGAGCGTCTAGGAAAAAGGCGGTAAACCGTATTGAACTATTCTCCCACCTCCACAGTTTAAACCGTTTTCTTGTATATCGTCTAAGGCGTCCAGGTAAATTTCGTCATTGTACTCTGTTAATCCTCTGAAATAGAGGAAATCACTCGCAAACAGATCTTTAGTTTCTTCCCAGATATTTGACTGATCCTCTAGGCCAGAAAACACCAGCATACTCGCATACGTTGATCTTAGCTGTTTTCTGTCGTTTGTGTGATGAATGATCTCCATGATTGTCTGTTTCCTCGTTTCTTCATCGTTTAAGAGACCCATAGCTTTTACGGCTTCCCGAAAGGTTGGATGTGTTACCCCTTGACCTGTTCTAAGGTCTGTAAAAGATGTAGGACCTCTTTTATGTGTTAGAAGTAGACGCATATAGAAGAGTTCAACAGTTTTACTTGTTACAGCCCGGATTATTCCATAAGAAGTTCTGGTCTTTCGTTCCGTCCATTTTCCCTTATTCTTTTCGTAGAAGAAAAAGTTTGGTACTTCATGGTAAAAGAGACTGGCAGCAAATTCGTTTTGGGAACATAATTTGAAAAAGGACGTTAGTTGGGTATCTAGTGTAAATCTAGTGAAACGACAGGAGGGTGACTTTTGTGAATAGGGAACTTGAATATCTTCCAAGTAGCTTCATTCGCGTTAACGTAACGCGCCTCTTGGTAGTTTTTTACCTCGTTGACGATTTGATCGTTTTCTCCTGATTTTGTGAACAGAATACGGTCGCAACCTTTGTTAACGTACTTGGTAACGTATGCGATAGTTTTGATGGAATTTGAACATTCAACGTTGATGTGAGCGTTATATTTAAGGCACAGATACGGATTATAAGGGACAACCCACGAATTATCTATTGTTGCTTCCTCTCCTTTAACTTTCTTGGTAAAAGAATGTCCGCCTTCCCCTACGGCTCTTCTTTTGTAAAGAGGGTACCCGTTGTTTCCAAAGAGAAGATTGTCCCTGCAAAGTTTAGGGAAGCCTTTTACACACAAATCCTTCCCGTTTACTGATTTTCCTTGACAACATGCTTGGGACTCGTCGAAACCCTTGCAAGGACCATGGATCATGCATGTTGTAACAGTTTTGAATAACCTTGGCTCTTTTTCTTTGTCTGGTATTTCGGCTGAGATGATTCTTCCCACTAATTCTGCGTCAACACGATGTTCCATCCACAAAAGAATGTGAACGTGAGGGAGACCTCTTTTCTGCCATTCGATACTGTAAAGGTGAGCTTTTACGCGTCCAAAAATGTTCTTGTTGGTCAAATCATCCATGAGTTCGTCGACTTTCAACTTGAAGATTCTGCTGACTAAATCAGGTCTATCGCCCCTATTTTTCGAAGTAGCATGGGAACCCGTCTGTTGCGCGGCTTCGCTCAGTTCTTCCCAGGCAGGATTCATGGTAAAAGTTATGAAAAAGTCAGGTGAACCATAGTTAGTGACGAACGCGAGTGCGTCCTATTGACGCTGTTTCATGTATCTTGGGCCCCCAACGTATGTTGGCGGAATAACGATACGTTGTCCAGAATTTTTACCGTCTTCACCTCAAAATCGACGAAACCACTCTGGACCGCGGAGACTTATCTTTTATATTATATTAGATTAGATTTTGTCTTATTGTTTCATTTCATTACATTTCATTTCATTTTGTTTCGTTTCGTTTTCTCTCTCTCTCTCTCTCTCTCTCTCTCTCTCTCTCTCTCTCTCTCCAGCGATGGTCAGATGCTTGAGCTGTGGCCCTTTTTTCTGAGACATTTCGGGCTCCGGGTCTCGGCTCAGAAGATCTTCTTGAAATATTCTTCTTCTTTTATCTATTTATTTATTTTTATTTATTTTTATTATTATTATTTATTATTATTATTATTATTATCATTATTATTATTATTATTATTATTATTATTATTATTATTATTATTATTATTATTATTATTATTATTATTATTATTATTATTATTATTATTATTATTATTTGTCTTTTTGAATTTTGTCATTTTGGTTTTGGTTTTTTATTTCTTGACCCGGAGGTAGAGACTTTCCAGGACCTGGGTCCTCGCAGCCTACCGTCACTGCAAGGAGAAGTGTCGGTCACGAAGGTCCTTTGTAGCGATGATAATCGCTTGACTCGTTGACTCGGGTCCTCGAAGTCTGCTTCCCCGAACTCCCCGAGGGGCTTGCAACTTCAGAGGACTTGCACCCTCGCTGAGGACTTGCACCCTCGCTGAGGACTTGCAACTTCAGAGGACTTGCACCCTCGTAGGACTTACGACCTCGGAGGACTTGCAGCCTCGAAGGGCTTACAACTTCGGAGGACCTGCACCCTCGGAGGACTTGCACCCTCGGAGGGCTTACAGGGAGGTGTCCGCAGATTGCCACGCCGACTGAGCACTTGAAGGGTTTTAACAAAATCGACGAAACCACTCTGGACCGCGAAGCCGCGGGCTTCGCCGGGGGCTTGCAACCTCAGAGGACTTGCACCCTCGCTGAGGACTTGCACCCTCGCTGAGGACTTGCACCCTCGCTGAGGACTTGCAACTTCAGAGGACTTGCACCCTC
>NC_134811.1:45076434-45091434 GCF_046742065.1 Oratosquilla oratoria | reverse complement strand
TTCAAAATTAAGGATGACTTGAAATGTACAAGAAGATGCTGCACTTCCTGGCACTGATGTGATTGCACCATACGTTATAGTGGGAGATGAGGCTTTCCCGCTGAAGAGAAATTTGATGAGGCCCTACCCAGGTTCACAGACTGAACATAAGGTAGAGAAGAGGATTTTTAATTATAGATTATCAAGAGCCAGTAGGATAGTTGAGTGCACATTTGGTATTCTAGTGCAAACCTTCAGAATATATTTAAGGAAACTTAAAGCTATGTCTTCTAACGCTAATCCAATCATTACAACAACATGCATACTTCACAATCTGATACACCCAAATGCTGTTGCATTACCAGATACTGTTGTCATGCCTCCATCAAACACAGTACGTCCAATAAGAGGAAGAGGGGGAAATGCTACAAAGGAGGCTTTTGGCGCGAGAGAAACACTGAAAGATTATTTCAGCCTCCCCAGCTGGTTCAATGCCTTGGCAAAATGATAAAATATAAGTAGACAAACAAACTTGTGTAGGAATATTTGTTGAGTGAGCTAAGGAGATACATTTCCGCAGTGGATAATAGGTTGTTATTATACATATGGAATTTCTTTCTTCGGTTAATAATGTGTATTTTTTTCTCTTAGTACCTTGGCAATATGATAAGTATGCAAACATTATTGTATAGGAAACTTGTTTAGTGATGATAGGAAATGCATTTCCACAGTGGACATTAGGCTATCGTATGGAATTTCTTACCTTCACAACCCAGCTGCCTGCTTATTTCAACACAGCTTCTTCTTTTCGTCACGTTATCACTGTAGTGCAGCGAAGTCAGGTCATACAGCTCTGGTTTACCTTTTGACTAATTCTATTAGCATTTCATCTGAATCCACAAAATTAAAGTAAGTTTTGTAGGTTATATTTTATTCAGTTGGTGCTTATGAATATCCTCGCTGTACGCATTGTCATTGCATCAGTGATAAATAAAAAGAAAATGTATTTTGATCATTTTTCTAACTTTCTCATGATCCCATTGTGGTGTTTCCTTTGGATTATCCATGGTTTGGTAGGACAGAAGGTAACACTACTTGCTTATATGAAGGCTGAATCTCGACTGGAGTGGAGCAGGAGGATCAGGACCGTGGCAACTGAGTTCACACTGGCGCTCACGGTCCAGTCACGCTCCAGTCTCGCTCCAGTAAAAATATCTTTTGACGGAACCGTGACCGGAGCGAAACCGGAGCGAGACCGGAGCGAGAGCGCCAGTGTGAATGCTCCCATTGAAATTAATGAGACAATATGGCAAAACGTCCGTAAAGCGGTAGTTTGAAGATCTTCAACCAATGGGAAAGAATAGTGAGTTTTTTTGCCAAATCATGATACGTTTCTGAGCTTGGCGTCATCTGATAATACGTAATGGTGCCCGCTCCAACAGACGGGCATTGCGCAATGTTTAATAGTTCATGAAATACATATTAATACACTATGGAATACAATACAATTTAAGGCATATATTCACGCAAGGCGCGGCTTAAAATTACAAACAGGAGACTTTATTTGCATAAGAGCGTGACATAGCACAACCACAGGAATCTATTCACGCCAAGGACGTGAGACATTCACCCTTTAAAGTCGATTCTCGATAGGGAAAGAGCAAGGACGTTATCTGATTTTTTTTTTTTTTGTACATGGTGTACATAGATATTGTAGGATTGTAACAGGAGACTCCATCTGATGAGTCTTTGGCTAGATTTAGAAACGGTGAGCTTGTTTAAGAAAACTAAAGGGTTATGGTCAGTATGTAAATGAATGGGTAAAGGTGGTTTTAAATATGGCTCAAAATGTTGTAATGATGTCACATCTGCCAAACATTCTTTTTCGATTGAGGCATATCTATATTTATCGGGGTTCAATTTCTTACTGAAATATGTTGTAGCATGCAATATTCCATTTGTCTCCTGCATTAGCGTTACTCCTAGAGCACCATGACTTGCGTCTGTGAACAAGTGGACATTTTTAGATGGATCTGGGCTTTTCAGGACAGGGTCATTAATAAGAATTAATCTTAATTTTTTAAAAAGCTTGCTGGCAATGTTCTGTTCAAACGAACTTCCGTTCTTTTCCGAACAAACCTGTCTTATAATCTACTACTAAACTATATTTTCTTCCCGGTTTTGGCACTAGTAAACAGGGAGCAACCCAAGGACTGGGGGATGGTTCTATTAGTCCATGTAGTAGTAGAGACTCTACTTCAGCTCTAGGGATACTCTTTTTCTCAGAATTTAATCTGTAAGGGGTTTTCTTAATAGGCCTGGGGGAGGATAATTTGATGTTATGCAATACATCTGAGTTTTGGTTCGGAACATCGGAAAATAATTGTGGGTATTCCCGAACTAATCTTACAACATCTTGTTGCTTATCGTAGCCTAAGTGTCCTACCTTTTTCTTCAAGTTCATCATAGCTACGTATTTCTGCAATGGTAGATCAGAATGTGGTAAGTATTGTTCGCTTGTGTCTTCTTTGATTACATTAACTAAAACGGCTTTGTTGGAGTGAAATAATTATGGTACTTCCTAAATTTCTTTCTCCACTCTGGAGGTTCTATAATATAATTCAAAGGGTTTACTTTCTCCTTAATGGTGTATGGTCCTTGAAACCTACTCTGAAGAGAATCTCCTGGTATAGGTATAGGAGGACTTCATCACCTGGAAGAAACTCTCTTTTGTCTTTTTATCATACTTTCTCTTAATCTTCTCTTGAACCTGAGTAATTCTTTTCTTGGCTAATTTCCAAACTATCTTTAATTTTTCTAACATTCTCTATACATATACAGTGGCTGAGACTGAGGAATCAAGAGTAAGCCAATTATCTTTTAATACTTTTAAGAGTCCTCTGACTTCATGACCAAAGATTACTTCAGCTGGACTATAGCCTGGACTGTCTTGTTTAGAAGATCTGGGTGTAAATAGTAATAAAGGTGATCTTTCTTCTCAGTCAAGACCGTTTTCTAAAACATACTTTTTGAGCATAGATTTTAGCTTGCCATGGAATTGCTCTAATGCACCATGTGATTGAGGGTGGTAAGGGGTAGAGATAGTGTGATGCACTCCTAATCCTTTCAAATTCTGTTCAAACTGGCTTGACATAAAGGTTGAACCTTGGTCATTTTGTATCTCTTTAGGGATCCCCCCCCCAAAAAAAAAGAAAAAAAAAGAAAATGAAATGGAATAGGATAAAAAAAAAAAAAAAAAAAAAATCCTTCACAACAGTTTGAGACCTAATGTTTCTCAGTGGAATTGCTTCGGGGAATCTGGTATTGAGACATATGGTTGTCAACAAGAACTTGTGTCCTTTCTTTGAAGGAGGTAACGGTCCTACGCAATCTATGATAATTTTGGAGAAGGGTTCTCTCGTAGCAGGAATAGGTTTTAAGGGTGCTTTAGGAACGGGTTGATTTAGTTTGCCTACTATCTGACACGTGTGACATTGCAGTAACGTGATACATCTTTTCTGATATGAGGCCAATGAGAATGGCTCGTGATATGTGCCAGTGTTTTTCGGACTCCTTGGTGGCTTGCCAAAGGAGTTTCATGGGCCAACTGCAGGAGTTGTGTTCTCAGGCCTGTGGGAATAGTAATTTGATGTCTGGCTTGCTAAATTGGTCCAGAGGGACACTAGGCGATAACCATTTGCGCATTAAAATACCTTGTTTAAGATTGTGTTTAGGTCACACATTGTTCCCAAAGAGGAGAAAGGGTCTTGTCCTCCTTCTGGCCTTTAATTAATAATTTCCTAGTCAGAGTAGAAAGGGGATTATTTGGCGTGGAAGTAGCATTACAGTTTTCCAGGAAGAGTGTATCAATATATAAGGATTCTATGCTTTCGGCACGTGTACTATCTGTGTGTCTTGTGAAGTGTGGACGTTTTGTACAGCACTTTGTTTTCTGATTTGAGACCTAGTTACAGCACATACATGATAAATGGATGGATCTTCTAGTAAAGTCTTATCAATAATAGGGTCATTAATGACAATAGGGGAATTTATTTTACTACCTGCTAGGTCATTTGACAATAGCAGTTGAATGCCGACCACTGGCATTTCATCAGTTGTAGTTACAACTATATCTCCCTTGACTATGTCAGTTTTTAGATATACTTTGTGAAGTGGGATCTTTTAAATTCCTGCTACGGTGTCTATAATGACATCCTGACTCAAGTAAGACTCAGAGGGATTTGGTAATGTGTCAGCCAACACGACAGTTCGAATAGTCTCTGTATCTCTTATGACGGAGATGGGTTTTGACTCATTAGTACAGAAATTAGATATAGTTCCTTTCATCATAAAAGGAGCAAAACGGGGGTCTAGTAAGGTTTCATCTTCAGTTAGTGCATTGTAAGATAGGGTGGGAGTTGAAGATTCCGTCTAACTCCAGATCGTATTCTATCTCTTGGCAATGTTTTTATAGCTTCTTTTAACATATCAGTGGAGGGATTCTCCACAAAAAATTTTTGGAAAGATATTTTCCCATAAATATGTAATTCCAATGAGCAGCTTCATCAATACCTGAATTCTCTTTTCGTCTTGGCAAGGGTCGCCAAATTTCTTGTCGCGACTCACCTATGGGCCAGGCTAGTCGCGACACGAAAAAAGAAAGAAAAAAAAAAAAAAAAAAAAAAAAAAAAAAAAAATGGCCGTGCGCAGTTCGGACGAATGACAGAGTGTTTATGCAGGATAATTAAACTTTTCGTTAAAGTGAAATATTATCACAGGAACAAAAATAATACATAAAACATAAATGGGCATAGAGTAAGAAAAATATGTCACTACATATGATATGAAATAGATTTTTATGTTAATTACCAAGTAATTGTTGAGTGTGATTTTGTTTGCAGCACGTATGAACAGGTGGGCAAAATGAAGTCTTGATTATGGTGTAGACGAGTCTTGATACCGATTGCTGAGGTTGCACCAACGGTCTCGGGGGACAAATAGGTAGTTTGAGGTGATGATTATGTACGATAACTTCTGGTGGGGGAAGCTTCTGGTAGTTCTTCTGGTAGGTGGAGCTTCTTGTAGTCGAGAACACGTAAGATATTTGATAATGTCTCGTAATTGAGAAAATAACACACAGAGAGTGTCAAATCACTCGTAGTCCAGCAGCTGTCTGGAGAATGTCCGAAACTATTCAAGAAAAACACGAAGGCTGTGCACTTTCCGAAGAGGCGGGCAATAGTTGTAATCCAAAAGACTTGTTTAGCGGAGTTAGCGTAATCGACGAATGTAGAATAATTTCTACGTGGATTCAGGTGGGCCCTGGGCGTCTGCTTCTTTTCTTGTCTTCTCAGTTTTTCTCTCGTTCTGGAGCTGTCTCTGCTTCTCTCTGGTCTCTCTGGTCTCTGTCTGGGTCGCCTTCTGCATCGCCCTTTTATACCCCCGTAAATGGGAACCGACGTTTCAAGTATGGCAAAACGTCCGTAAAGCGGTAGTTTAAAGATCTTCAACCAATGGGAAAGCAGAAGGATTTTTTTTTGCCAAATCATGATACGTTTCTGAGCTTGGCGTCATCTGATAATACGTAATGGTGCCCGCTCCAATACACGGGTATTGCGCAATATTTAATAGTTCATGAAATACATAATACATTATGGAATACAATACAATTTAAGATATATATTCACGCAAGGCGTGGCTTAAAATTACAAACAGGAGATTTATTTGCATAAGAACATGACACAGCACAACCACAAGATTCATTCCGTGCTTGGCTCTCGTCGAGAACGGACCTACACCTGAAGGTGCGAAACTATCGCCGTCAACTACTTGAATCCAGTGCTCGTCGTTAACGACTCGTACCGGCTGTCTCAAGTTGTGTTACAGTGCTACAAACTACTGCGCGCTAGTAAATCAGCCTACCTTCTTATCAAGGCCCTCCCTTCCTCGATGGAATACTCGGGGTCGGAAGCGGCGTCCAGCTTAGAGCAGGACTTAATGATTTCCGACACTGATGACGACATTAGTGTTAACCACTGGCCCGACCTGCCTCGTCCTACCTCCACTCCCCATCACCCTCCAACAACCACCCAGCATGATACCCATCAGTCTACAGCGCTCCCCAGTACCAAACGGCGGGCCGACGACACCTCTACCTTCCCCGCAGGAGAATGTCAACCGCCTGCTGCCAAGACGATCAAGGGAACCTCAAGTGAGTGTAATAAGGCTCCTATTCGCCCTACCCTGCCTAATCACAGTGCTACTCCCGTTGCCCCCACCCGACCCTCACCCGCCCTTCCAGCATTTGCTCCCCGAGACAAGTATATTAAGTTGGCCTTTAGCGGGAACCCATCCACAGAAGTTAAAATCCGCTGGCTGTCAACTATCACCAAGACTTTCCACCTGCAACGGGATACGGCCGAGGTTAAGATGGCTGCACTCACCTCTCGATTCATCTACATATCAAGACAACGCACAGACATCCTGGACCGAGTTACTACAAATGAATTTATGTCACTGCCTCTTCTCCCTCAAGACTCCCCCGAAAGACCACGTAAGTACCCCCAATACCTGCTCACTCGCTATCCCGTTGACGTGGATCACAAGCTTGCCCTACAGCTCCCAGGAGTACACTCAGCCAGGCGCTTCATGCAGAACGGTACCCCCATCAACCGCATTGTTATTGTGTGGAGCCTCCCCGAAACACCCCCCCGACACCATTACCTTTGACTTCCTCCCTCTCCTCCCCCCGTGTCAAGTCCAAAGACTCCGTGACGACCGACCCTGGTGCTACAGGTGTTGGGGTATCGGTCACATATCCAGGTACTGCTCCGCCTCCCCTAAGTGTGCCTGGTGTGCCGCCGCCCATGAATCCAGAGAATGTCCCGTCCGAAGTGCGCCCCCGCCCCCATCTGCGACTACTTCCACCTCTGAACCTCCACCACAGCCGAACCCATCACAATGGAAGTGCCCCCGATGTCTACAGCCAGGTGTCAACGTCTGGCACGGCTGTACTCGGCGCCAGACCCAGACCAATGGCCCCACCTCAGCCCCACCACCTCCTCCCGCCCGGACTGTCCTCTCTGCTCCCCCCCCCCCTCAGCAAGACGCTGCCCTCCGTAAGGCCGTTGCAGCCCTTCAGGCGCGATGTGCAGCACTCGAGGACCGCTTCGCCTCCATTGACACCAGGATTGACAGCCTTGTCTCAGGCCAAACTACTACTGCCACCAGACTCTCCACACTGGCGGAATCCCAACAAACCCTCGTCTCCTCCATCTCCATGCTTGCCGAGAGAATGGAATCCATTGCAACTCGTCTCGACAAACTCTGTAAGTTACAACCCAGTACTAGCCAGTCTTCCTCGAATCGTCCATCCACCTCCACACTCCGGTCTCCTACTAGCAAACGCAACGTTCGTAACTAACATTCACCTAGACCTCCTTTCATGGAACATCAATGGTATCACCAACCACAAAAAGTACACACAATTGAAGGCTTATGTACAGACACATCACCCTTGTGTCATTTTTCTACAGGAGGCGTTTCCAAACCGGCCCAACACTGCACCACAGGCACCCTCCCTTCCCGGATATATCCCCTATATTCATACGATACGAAACGGTCTTCTAACATACATACACAATACACTGATACACCGTCTTCTGCGCTCCTCTACAGACCCTGACGTAACATTCCAACTCTTCGAGATAGAAATTGGGGGCGGAATCCTACAGCTCTGCAATATCTACTCTGCTCCCGCACGTCTTCGTCCAACCACTCTTCCACCACCTACGATCAAAGGTATAATATACGCAGGGGATTTCAATGCTCGACATCCTGCATTGGGAGATCGTCCTGGCACCACTAACCGCCCTGGTGTTCACCTACTATCCTTCATCCGACAACATCATCTGACCCGCTGGGACACAGGTGGCGCCACACACTCCCGGGGAGGCACCCTGGACCACGTCCTCACCTCTGGCTTGGTATCATCCCGCATCCAGTGCTCCTCAGTACCTGCATTATTCTCAGACCATATTGCTCTTCTCTTCCACTATTCTCTTCCTACGATACCTACACCCCCTATCACACGCCTACGCCTCACCATACCCCCCAAATACTGCCCGACGTACATTTCATACATGACCTGCATACTACCTACCTTAGACTGTTCCTCCCCCGACCAGTTATACAATAGCCTTGTCTCCGCCACCCACGACTTTTACAGGCTTTACGTATCACGACCCCACCTCCAACGTCGCCCTCCTCCTCACTCGTGGTACCTAGACACCCGACTTCAGGACGCACAGAAAGAAGCGGAGCGCGTTGGACTCATGTTCCAAACTAACCCATCTCCTGAACTACTTCATCGTTACCAGCAATCCAGAGACGATTTGACAACCCTCCTAGAATGTGTAAGTACTGACTCCTGGAAGAGATTCACGGACAGAATTAATCACCAAACTAGTGTAGCCTCCATGTGGCACCTTATTCGCAGGGTAATTAAGAAGACTCCTGCTACTGCCCGTCATCATTCCCCCACCGTATTTGCCGAACAGCTCATCGTCACGTGGTCAAACCAGTCCAACCCTGCCAACCTACCTACCCCCGTCCAGGATGCCCTCTCCTCCGGTGCTTTTGCTCGTGGACTCCGCTTAGTACATGCTCTGCTGCAAGAGGATAATGAAGAAAATATACCAATCACTGAAGATGAACTACGACGTGCTCTCTTGAGAGGTAAAGCCACGTCCCCTGGGGATGATGGCATTACCTACAATGTGCTACGATTACTGCACCGTGTACCCGGTAACCCCCTCCTTCGCCTCTACAATATGTGTCTACGAGATGGATATATCCCACATGCCTGGACCACGAGTACAATAATCCCCATACCCAAGCCCGGTACAGCAAATTTCAGGCCCATCTCCCTTACATCCTGCTTCTGCAAAGTAATGGAAAGAATCTTGCTCACCCGACTGATGTACCAACTACAAGATCGCCTTTCTCCACGTCTCTTCGGCTTTCTACCCCAACGCAGCACCCATCACTGCCTCGTCGACTTATATTCTCGCCTCTCCCGTGACAGTGTTGTGGCATTTATAGATCTAAAAAGTGCATTTGATATAGCAAACCGAGACGTTATTTTAGATCAATTAATTGACTTTGGAATTAAGGGTAAATTACTACGATGGATTAAGGGCTACCTCAGTAACCGAACCTCCCGTGTCTTCTTTAGCGGTGCCTACAGCTCCTCACGGGATTTTCATCTCGGCACTCCTCAAGGAGGGGTACTAAGTCCATTTCTCTTTAATATACTTATGCATCGTCTCCTCACGTCTTTGCCCACTATTCCTGAGGTCACAATTACATGCTATGCAGATGACCTATGTATTCACACTACCTCCCCAACACACCTACAACTCTTTCTTACTTCTCTCTCCCAAGCTTCTGCTAACTGTGGCCTTGTTGCTTCCCCACAGAAGAGCAGAATTTTCTCCTACCGCCCTCCTGCCACGCTGCCAGAGTTCATGATTGGAGACTGCATCATCCCACTAAGCTCCCAGTACTGCTACCTTGGTGCACCAGTACGAATCTCGGAAACTCTTTCTGCCCGGCGTCAATCCCATACCGTAATTCGTGAATTGCTAGATCGTCTACAACGTCGGCTCCGGCCTCTCCAGTGGCTCACCAACAACTCTTCCGGTATCTCCATCCCCGTGGCCAGAACTGTCTATATTACTTTTATACGCTCTGTTGTTGATTACCTCTCCCCTGCCTTAATTCAACTTCCTCGATATGCTTTAGAGCCACTGGAGATTTTTCAGAATAAAGCCATGAGAATCATTCTCGGTTGCCCAATGACTACCAGAATTGTCAACATGCAACGGGAATTACGGCTTCCATCCCTAGTTGAGAGGATTTATTCTAATGTCACCTGCCTCACAGTTAAGTGTATACACTTTCCCCACATCTCACCGCACTTCACAGCACTGGTCAGAGATTCTCTCGGCCCCGCTCCGCCCGTCCCCCGCCTCATGCCCCCCGGTCGCCGTCTTATAAAGTCTATCTCCTCCTTCATTCGCAGCCTAGATTTACAAGTACCAGTAGCTGACATACCCCCAGGCCCTCCCCCGTGGACGCTACCATCGCCTGTGGTTAGCTTCACTCCTACAGCAAAATGTGACCCACCTCTTCTACAACTACAGCTAGCCTTGGAACATGTTACCCAGGTAACATCCTCCATCACTGCTCCGCATCGCCTCTACACTGACGGGTCACTACACTCGGATGGTGCAGCTGGAGGAGCAGTCTACTCACCTGACCTACCGCCGCCTCCTGAGGGCTGGGTCGGCCGTCGACTCAGAGATCACTCCAGCTCCACATTGTGTGAACTATACGCCATCTTAGATGCTATCAGTCTCGTTTGCCAAAGAGGAGTGAATGCTGTCATTATATGTGACTCTAAGCCTGCACTGCAATCCCTCACCGCTATTCATCCCACTCACCATTCTGTTGTACAACAAATCCTTTCCTTTCTATCCCTACTAACTATCCGTAATCTCTGCATTGAATTTATTTGGATTCCATCTCATGTAGGTTTGCACCACAACACCAAAGTAGACCGCCTAGCAAAAGAAGCCTGCCGACTCCCCCGTCGTGGTGATGGACGACCTCTCTCCCTGCTATGTTACCTCAACAGGGTCCGCTCCGCTGCACTTCTGCCTGAGCAACGTCGACGGGACACCGAGAGACCCTTCAGTGTCACCATCACCCACTACGAATCCGTATGCCGCCACAAATACAAGTACCGCCGCAAGGGACTTATGGTTCGTCGCCACAATGTTGTCTCAGCCCGACTGCGACTAGGCTACCGTCCACCGTGGCAGGTCGCCGGGGTGGAGGGCGAGCCTGTATTCACAGAATGTCGCCTATGCCACGCTCCACTAGCCAACACCATCAAGCACTACTGCCTAGCGTGCCCCACTGTAAAACATCTAATACCCCAGGGACTACCATTAGATGCAATCTGTCGTCATCTCTTATCACAAAATAGATTAGATGAAATACTTGTCCGTTACCCCCGCTTTGGTGGGTTCTCATAATACCTGATGCCCTGCGTGACATCTCAGTCTTATTCCCCTTTGAATGAATGTACAATACCCAGTGTCGTATATGTTACCTGCAACCCATGTATTTGTATGTGTATATAAGTGTATGTGTACGTGTGTAAGCATGTGCATACCAGTTGCCTTCCTACATTCATTATGAAAACCTCCCCCACTGTATGACGCTAATGCGTAATAAGTTAAATAAAAAAAAAAAAAAAAAAAAAACAAGATTCTATTTACGCCAAAGACGTAACATCTACTATTAGGTCTAGTTTAATCATCTGAATCAGCGTTTCTCAACCTTTCTACCCATGCGTAACCTTTAAAATAAATTGCACGTCTCAAGAAACCCCTGGAAATTCATATATATATATATATATATATATATATATATATATATATATATATATATAGATATATATATATAAAATATATATATATATATATATATATATATACCATATCTTTCTTATTTTATTTTCATCGTAATAATAGGTTAGGTAGGATGTCTATATCACATTACAATAACCAGGAATATGACGTCAGTGTTCAATTATATTACGTATATGAAATTAAATAAAATATCAAAAGTGCATTAGCTTATCTCACTTGTTCTCGCGGAACCCTTAGGGAACTTTTGCGGAACCGTAGAGTTCCAGGGAACCCTGGTTGATAAACGCTGATCTAAACAGACAACATTCATCTCACAAAAGGATGAGTTTCCTACGTCAGGAGACGCTTAATAGCTGCGGCAGAAGCCGTCATCTTTACCCTATACGCTTTAAGGACTGTTGGAGCAGGTAACTAAAATTATATATTGTTGTGAATCGGAGAGAAGTACGGGTTTCGAACACACAACTAAGCAAATGCGAGACATGAACGTTTCCGATTACGTCACCAGCGCATCACAAAAAGTATCTCGTAATATGTCTTTCATATTTTTCATGTCACTTTGGTACATCAAGTTCTATGATAGGAAATTAAACATGAAATATATGATTTCACTTGTACAGGTTTCGAAACCTGGTTGAGTGAGAAATCCAACTACAGTCTCTAGTAACCTGAAAGGGAGAAACTTTAGGCTAAGCTGGTGAAGGATTTCTCCACCGGCAAGATTCCTTGAGGACGACTTTAAGAAGGAAGCTTAAAAAAATCTATTGATATCTGCCAAAAAAAAAAAAAAAAAAAAAAGTCTGAATCTATTCTTTCTTAAAAGATGGAGACTCGGGAGAGCTTTGATGTGAGGTTTGGATTTTTATTAAAAAATTATAAGGAAATGCACATACGCACACCCACCCATACAGAAACACACACACACACACACACACACACACACACACACACACACACACACACACACACACACACACACACACACACACACACACACACACACACACACACACACACACACACACACACACACACACACACACACACACACACACACACACACACACACACACACACACACACACACACACACACACACACACACACACACACACACACACACACACACACACACACACACACACACACACACACACACACACACACACACACACACACACACACACACATACACACACATCTTTTCCTACTCATAAAATGCCAGACTATTGAATAAGATAACGGCAACCTAATAGGTCTCCAGCTACTGCCATTTGATCATTGCCCGTTTGAAATATTCATAATAGGAAATTGGCAATGGTCTCCGGACATATCTCCGGGCATGTAATCACTAACCTTATTAACATACAGCTTCTCTCTGAATCCACGAGATATAACAAATCACGTCATTATTAGGTAAATGTAGCTTCTTTCCGTGTTTCTCTCCTTGTTTCTCTGTTATTGTAAGAGGGTGTTATATAAACATAACATCCTCGCTCTCTTTTTGTACTTTTGATGAGGACGGCAGTTAATAGTCGAAATATATAAATTTTCTTTATCCAGTCTTTTTCATCTGCAATAAAAATGGTGTTTGTGACTTACAAGCGTGTTCATACTTTTTCGTCAGTGGCAACATAAATATACTTTCAACTCTTCTTGCATTAATTTTTTTTTGTCTGTAAAAATCTATTTCATCATAGGAGAGCTACTGTATATAAAATATATATCAAGTACTCGTTAATGGAATATTTATTTGCAAAATAATGCACAGGTATGGTGGGCCAGGTTTGGAGGTCTGCTAAACGTACGTGTCCCTTATGACCTTTTCGTGATAGTTCATCCACAGAAGAGTTGTCCTGATGAGGAGCCTATCCTCTCTTACTCCCTAGCATGCATGTCAACCCCTGTACCCCTTCGCTACGGTGACATGCCCCCGCCCCCGAGCTAAATACCTTCATTTCGGTGACGTTGTCTAAGTCGCATTAAAATTGCTTGGTCTGAACTTAATAAAATGTAGCTTATTCTTCACCGCAACAAATAGTCTGACGGCGGCCAGAAGACACATAGTCATGCTGTTCATCAAGGAGTAATGTGCAAGTCTGTGTCTATTTAGTTCTGCGTTCTTATGCCAGGAGATTTCATTCAGTTGGTGGTCTACAGATCCTAGATGGAGAGTCTGCTATTCTCTCTGCCATTCTCTCTCTCTCTCTCTCTCTCTTTCTCTCTCTCTTTTTCTCTCTCTCGCTCTCTTTTCTGCCTGAATATGTTTTTGAAGCGAATTAGATTTAAGGAAAATACCAAAACATATAAGTTCTGAAGGAAAGAGAGAAAGGAGAGAGAAAAGGAAGGACGGAAGGAAAAATATAAGGAGGGAAGAAGGGATTAGGGAAAGAGGGAAGAAGGGAAGAACTAAGGAAGGGAAGAAGTGAAGAAAGGAATGCAAGAGGGAAGAAAAGGAGGGAGGGAGGGAGGGAAACAGAGAAAGATGGAGAAAGAGGAAAAAAGAGAGAAAGAGGAACATGTGACAGAACGAGGGAGGAACGATAGAAGAGACAGTGTGAAGAAGAATAGGGGGAACTAAGTAAGCGGAAGGAAGGAGGAAGTAAGGGAGGGAAGGAGGGAGGAAGGAGAGAGGAAAGGGAGCAAGGGAAGGAGGAATCAAGGGAGGGAAGGGGCAAGGGAGAGAGAGAGGAAAGGAGGAAGCAAGAGAGGGAGGGAAGGGGGAAAGAAAGGGAAAGGAGCGAGGAAGGACGGGAAAGAAAGAAAGGAGAAAGGGTAGGAAGTAGCAAAGAAAAACAGTAAACAACGGGTCGGGAGAAATGTTCTGCTTGCTGAAAGAGCGTGAAACTGTCCGGGATTCTTTCTGACTTTTAGGAAATGCCTCGAGTATTTACTGGCAAGTAAAAAAGAAAGTAAAAAAAAGTAGAGAAAGAAGAACCAGATAAAGAAGAAGCAGAAGAAGAAGAAGAAGAAGAAGAAGAAGAAGAAGAAGAAGAAGAAGAAGAAGAAGAAGAAGAAGAAGAAGAAGAAGAAGAAGAAGAAGAAGAAGAAGAAGAAGAAGAAGAAGAAGAAGAAGAAGAAGAAGAAGATGAAAAAGAAGAAGATGAAAAAGAAGAAGAAGAAGAAAAAGAAGAAGAAAAAGAAGAAGAAGAAGAAGAAGAAGAAGAAGAGAAAGAAGAAGAAGAAAAAGAAGAAGAAGAAAAAGAAGAAGAAGAAGAAGAAGAAGAAGAAGAAGAAGAAGAAGAAGAAGAAGAAGAAGAAGAAGAAGAAGAAGAAGAAGAAGAAGAAGAAGAAGAAGAAGAAGAAGAAGAAGAAGAAGAAGAAGATGATGATGAAGATCAATAATGAGACTGAGTGCAACATAAGAAATAAGAATGAAGGAGACCCCAAGAGACAATAAGGCCTACACTAAGCAGTTCCATGTCCCCTACCACCTTTCATCCCTATCCATAAAGTTATCCAATCATCTCTTAAGTCAACGAGTTGATTCCACGCTCACGACATTGTTACTAAGTCTATT
>NC_134811.1:45057825-45075934 GCF_046742065.1 Oratosquilla oratoria | reverse complement strand
ATTAGATTCATACTAAACCTACCTCAACGTAGTATATTGGTATTGAAGAATTTAGCAAGGTAGGAATGTTACCAGTAAAATATCGTGTCCAGCAGCTGAAACTAAACCAGGTTTACAATGTCATTCATAATTCTGCTCCCTCATATGTGAGCTGTAATTTTACATTATCGGCTGAGAACCGAACCTGGAACAGTCAAGAGTCTCTTATCGTACCTCATGCAGGTCCCTTCACCAAAAACAGTTTTCACTTCACAGGTGCTCAACTATGGAACTCACTACCTGTGTCCATTAAGAAGACAAATAGCAAGGTTACCTTCAAGAAAAAAGTCAAGGGTTACTATATGTCTCAGCTATGGACAGAGAACAGCCTTGACTTTGTGTACTACTAGCTTAGTGAGGGATACCTGAATCCATGAGTAATACCACCCATATCTGCGATCACTCATAACTGTTTCTGACCTCACCTCCCCCCCTTTTTCAGAAGTTTAGTTAAGCATAACAATGATTGATGTTAACAAATTGGTTTCCACCTTTGTTTTGCCAGTCATAATATGGCATATGCCTCAGGTAGGTTCCAAGAACAGTTATGATCTGACCTCTTTCCTCATTCTCCTTGTTGTTTTACTCATTCGAGTACTGGTCCCCTGTACCCTACCTCTGGTGCTTCAGGTTATAATGTACTACCCATAGTAATTGCCCACTCCGTCCTGAGATTCAGGTAAAATGTTAGATTTAATTAATAGGTAACCCTATTAGGATTCACTATAACTCCATGTTGTTACAGATGTTGAATATTGTAGTATATCAGTAATGGTCCTACTCTGATATAGTACTCACTCATCCATGTTGATACAGATGTAGAAAAATGCAATATATCTTTAATGGTACTACTCAGATATAGTACTCACTCATACTGTTTTGTTACAGTTTCATCATTATTTTGTTGTTCCTTTGCTGAATGCAAGGTTCCTTTTGGATGGTGCTCAAATATTCGGACTCAATGTTCCTATGTGTACAAACATTTCAGTAATATTAGCAAATCTATAACAATGTTTACGTGTCATATGTGTACTGGCTGGTATTACTCATGAGTGTCTCTGGTCCCCTCAACCCCCTATGTATGTTTGTCCGTGTGACTTAATGTAGAAAAATTACCTGATGAGGACCACAATGGAAATAAGCGTTCATGCTTTTTGTGTTATCCTCGGCAATTTACATTTATTATTTCGAACTATGTGTTCTTGTCATTATTTGCACTTCATGTACATTGATTTATTGCCAAATAAAGTCTATCTATCTATCTATCTATCTATCTATCTATATATATATATATATACATATATACATATATATATATATATATATATATACATATATATATATACATATATATAATTACACATATATATATACATATATATATATACAAATATATAAATAAACATATATATATACATTATATATATATAATATGCACATATACATATATATAAATATATTTACATGTAAACATATATATATATATATATATATATATATATATATATATATATATATGTACTTACACACACACACACACACACACACATATAAATATATATATATATATATATATATATATTTATATATATATACCTATATACATATATATGTACATATATATATATTTCTACATACATATATGTATATATATGTATATATATATATGTATATATATATATGTATTATATATATATATATATATATATATATATATATATAGATATATTTATATATATTATACATATGTGTGTGTGTTCGGGGGTGTGTATGTCAATAAACGCGTGTATATTAATGTACATATATATATATATATATACATATATGTATACATATATGTATACATATGTATATATATATATATATATGTATATATGATTAGCATTTATTGAAGCAATTTACATAGCAGAATTAAAACCAATCATGAACATACACAGTATAGACCTCCAGATTCTCCCATCCCACAAACGACACCATCCAAACAATCAGAAATAAAATAGTATATAAACATCACACACACACACACCCAAACAATTAGCCTGAAGATGGTCTCCAGAGAAGACCGAAACGTTGTAACCTCATACGGACAGCTACTCAGCATACTATCAGTCCAAGACCGTAAATTAGCAAGAGAAATTTAAGTTCTTAACAAAAAGATAAACAACGCAGAAACAGCAATATTATTCAATCTCGTCTGTCAACAAGAGAATATATATATATATATATATATATATATATATATGTATACATATATATATACATATATATATATATGTATATATATATATATATGTGTGTGTGTGTGTGTGTGTGTGTGTGTGTGTGTGTGTGTGTGTGTGTGTGTGTGTGTGTGCATATGTATATATATATATGTATATATATAAATATGTATATATATACATATGTATGTGTATATGTATATATATATATGTATATATATATTTATATATATATATATGTATATATACATATTCATAATGTAAATATATACATATACATAAACATATACATATGAATATATATACACATGCTTTGTTAGTATTCTTTACCCTAAGAGTAGATCAGTTTAAGTTAGGTTAGGTTAGACCAAGTCAGATTGTAGGTCATATCGGTTTTGGTCAGGTGAACTTTATCGTCTACTTTAATAGCAGTATCATTGATTTGATAAATCTTTATTCATTTTAAAGGTTGACATATTATATTACTTTTGACTTTAAACAATGTTGTTGCATTGATAGAATACTAGATGAGTTGATAAATATTTCCCTAATACAAATTCATTCTTAGGTGCTTTCATAATAGATTTATTGAAGATTATTCATGGAAAAAGTTTGGTTTATATGTACAACTTTCAAATTAACTAGCACATGCGTGGATGCTACCCAGATGAAGGACCAGTAACTATCATTTGCCTAGGCTATCCGTGTAAACAGGGCAAAGGTGATTGTCTCATATATATATATATATATATAGATATACATATATATATACATATATATACACATACACACACACACGCACATATATATATACATATATATACATATATATATATATATATATATATTATATTATATTTATACATATGTATATAAGTGGCTGCTGGTGTATGCCTGCTTTTGAATCAGACCAACTTAGAGATACAAGGACGAATCGATATAGAATTGGAGAAAATGAGAAATTAGATAAACAGGATAACGTGAATAAAAGCATAGGCGAAAGCGAGGACCTTACGCCAAAAGGCGTGTAGCTGCATCCGAGGCCGTCACCTTTGCTTTATGGGTTTGGGTTGTTGGGCTAGGTAACAGTCACAGCTGGGAATCGGAAAGGATTGGAGGATTAGAACCTGAAACTAAGCAAACGGGAAACCAGTACGCTTCCGATTACACCAACAGGGCACCGAGTAAAGGCATAGAATTAAAACAAGGCCAAGATAGCGGAGATAAAGGACAATGGTGAGTTTTGTCGTCAACAACAGGGAACCTAAACAAACCTTAGGAAATGAAAGCTTCGAGACGCTTTTCCTGTATCCACTTGATTCCTTTTTTTTTTTTTTTTTTTTCGTTTTTTTTTTGCGGGACTTTTATCTTCTTTTTCATGCGTGTAAAAAAAAAAAAAAAAGACAACGACGACATCAAAGACGGTGAGGGCGGGGGTACGAGTACGACGGAAATTATGATGGTAACGAAAACGATGTCGCCAGGAACTTTGTCAACAAAGACAACAACAACGACGATGAAGACAAGGCAACGGTGATTCTTTCTCTTTTTTTTTTTTTTTTTTATATGGTGCCCTACAGAAGACTGAAGGATGATGACTGATTATTATTACAAATTAAAACATTTTATTACTCTTTCTATTGTATTACAAAATGCACGCCATGCATCATCATCAATTGGAGGCATACACCAAGAAGCGCGTTGCTTCACTCACACGACGGCACCAGTCTCCACGGTCTCTCCTAGCAAGCCCCCATACAGACACCCTTCCTTCCCACTCCAATCAGCTCTCGACAAGTTCGATCAACCTGTCCCAGCCATGTTACCTCTTGAAATTCGGTATGCTTTTCAGCCTCTGTCGCAGATAAGTTATCATCATGATAAGTTGCTTGACCAGGTTTATGTTGGTTCTATAGGATAAGTGTAGACACTCGTACTCCATCAAAGTGTATATTATCTAGTAAATGTAAGTTCAGTATTATAATAACATAATGCAATCACAACCCAGCTTTACTAAGTTTGAGCTATACAGTGTCCAGAAATAACAGCACATTACCAAACGAAATAACTAAAGCTAGAAAGTTAGAGGACATTATGGAGAGAACGGGGTAGAGCGTAGGACGGGATCATGGGGTGACGAGGAGGGAGGGAGAGCGTAGGGAAAGGATCCTGGAGGGTGGGACGAAGAACGAGCGAGAAGAGCTCATGCTGACAATGATTAGTCAGTGAGCATTCAAGATGGCGCCCGTCCTTCCTCAACAAACATTCCTCTCTTTTATAATGCCCCTTTCACCCCATCTATCCATCTCATCCTAGGACGCCCCTCATATTCACTCCTTCCACCTGTGCCTTCCACACCACCTTTACTAATCTTTCGTTACTCATTCTCTCCATGTGTCCAAACCATCCTAATACACTTTCATCAACCCTATCTCCTACCTCTCTTTCCACCCTTGTTCTCATCCTCACCACCTAATTTCTCACTCTATCTAGCCTAGTAACCCCTATCATACTTCTCAGGCATTTCATCTCAATCACATTCAAGCTCCTCCTCTCTTCCTCTTTTATGCTTCATGTTTCTGCCCCGTACAGTGCTGTTTGCACAATCACTCCTTCATATTACCTCCTTTTAGCATCCATTCCCAGATGTCTATTTATCATTACTTTTTAATCCCCCAGGGCATTGACTCACTTCTCTCAATCTACATTCTACCTCCATCTCCAATCGTCCCTTTCCTGCTTCTTTCGTAACAAAGCATCTAAAACTATCTACTTGCTCCAGTCTCTCTCCCTTAATACTCACTTCCACTCCGCTGCCACTTTCCGTGTACATCTCATCACCTTACTTTTGACCACATTTATCTTCAACTTTCTTCTTTCGCATACCTTCCCAAACTCTATCACTAACTTTCTCGATCCCTCTTCTGATCCTGCTACAAGCGCAGTGCCGTCAACAAACAACAACTGGCTTATTTCCAACTTTTTTTCATTTACTTTAACCACCTCCAATCCCTGATCCACCACCCTTGCATTCACCCCTCGCACTTGTCCATCCATGTAGAAATTGAACAGTCAAGCCGACATAGTACATCCCTGACGAAGTCCCACCTTTACCTCAAACCACTCACTCTCTTAATTTCTAATCCTAACACAAGCTATACTTCTCCCGTAGAAACTCTTGACTGTTCTTAACAGCTTTCCTACTATCCCATATATCTGCAATACTCCCCACAGTGCCTTCCTGTCTACCCTATCGTAAGCCTTTTCTAGATCTATAAAACCCCAAAAATCATCCTTACCTTTTCATATAGCTTTCTCACATATCTGTCTTACCACCCAACCAGTTCCTCACCAATTATTCCCTCTGTTCCTCTCCTAATGCTCTCAGTCAAGACCCTCCCAGAAGCCTTCCCAACTACACCAAGCTGATCCCTCTGAAGCAACTACACTTACAGTTGTCCCCTTTTACCTTGTAAAGTGGAACTATACAGGCGCTCCTCCAGTCCTTCAAAACTCTACCCTCTCTTAAGCAAACATTGAATAACCTCACCAGCCAGTCCACCATAACTCTACCTCCTTTTTTTCAGACATTCTGCATGGCATGCTTCCAACCCTGGTGTCCTACTTACTCCCATCATCTTAAAAGCTGCCTTCATTTCCTTTTTTATTTCTCTTCCATTTTTCTCACTCATCACAGACATTTTCTTAGCACTTCCCACTGCAACTACCTTTCTCTCCCCATCCTCCTTCACATTCAGCAACTCCCTAAAATACTCTGACCATCTTCCTCTTACTGCCGTCTCTTTCATTATCATTTCTCCATCTGCATCTCTCACGTTTTCTTCTCTACTTGATTCGTCTCTTCTTCCTCTTTTAATTTCTTTCCAAAACATCTTTTTACTACTTACAATTTTTTCTGTCATATTCTTACCCCATTTCACATCTGCTCTCCCTTTGCCTCTTTTATCTTATGCTTTACTTCTCTTCTTTTTACTTTGTTCCTCTCATATGATTCCCTCGTCCTAATTTGTAACCAATATATGAAAGCCTACTTCTTCTTTTCTACACCCTTCTTTGCTTCCTCATCCCACCATTCACTACTCTTCTTTCTATTTCCTCCCTTCCTCCTTGTTCTATACATTATCTTTGCACACTTTATGATTCCCTCCTTGAATCATCCCAATTCCTCCTCCATTCCTAGTTCTACTCTATCCTTCACTTGCTCCCACTCCTCTCTCAGCTTCTTCTTATACTCCCTCCTCTTTTCTATCTCTTTTAAGCAGTAGGCTCAAAGTACCTCCCTACCTTCTATCCTTTTCCTCTTTCTCCACTTATCCTCCACTCTCAACTTACCTTCCACCAAAAAATTATCTGATGTTCCACCACTCTCTCCCCTTAGAACATGTACATCCTTTACTCTTCCTACTTTACTCCTGGTTACCACTATACAGTCCATTAACACTATCTACCACCCTTGCATCCACCATCCTCTCCCATGTGTATTTATCCTTGACTTTCTTCATAAACACTGCATTTGCTATCATCAACTCCCTTTCGAGACACATCTCCACCATTAACTCTCCACTATAATTTTTCCTGGAACTCCATACTTCTCAATTACTCTGTCTATTGGTTCATTTGCTGCCCTAGTATCAAGGTCTCCCAATACCACTACATTGACATTTCTCCTAAATCCCTCTGTGCACTCATTTAAATCCAGCTAAAAAGCCTCCCTTTCCTCTACACTCTTCTCACTACGAGGCCCATATGCACTTACAAAAAAAAAACACATCTCATTTCCCAGCTCCACCTTCATTCACATTAACCTTGAAGAAACCTCCTTCTACTCCACTACATGCTTACCTATCTCTCAACTTATTAATATAGCCACCCCTTCTCTCCCACGTCCTCTCTTCGCTCTTGAGAACTTCCCAACTACACTTCGAAACTCACACTCCCCCCTCCTTTTCAACTTAGTTTCACTCAATGCCAACACATCCATATTTCTTCTCACAAACATACTGCCTATCTCTTCCCTTTTCCTCTCATCTCTAACACATCTACGCACACTAAAAAACCCAAACCTTAGGGTACTGCTTGGAAAACGCCTAGACCCTATTATGCCGTTACTTTTTTTTTTTTTCTTTTTTTTTTTTAAGGAATGTTCCCTTTGGGGCTACACGGAAGATGATTTTTTTTTTTCCCTCTTAGGACTCAATTGGGAAGACTTGGTGGCAGAATTATTTTCCCCCACCACATGGCTAGGCGAAAAAAGGAAATGAATATTCAGCGAAATAGTACAGGACACTAACAAAGAGTGGGGGATATCATAATAGAGGGACATTCGCAGTATATATATATATATATATATATATATATACATATATATACATATATACATATATATACATATATACATATATATACATATATACATATATATATACATATATATACATATATATACATATATATATACATATATATATGTATATATATATATATGTATCCTCTTCATAAAGCGGCTTCATAAAGAATATTCACAATGTTTCCTTTTCTTTATTGGTTCACAATTTCTTCTATGGTTCTACACTAAGTCAATCACCTCCTGGTTCTATATTACAATTGCACTCTATTATTCCTTGGTACGTATCATCGGACCGACTCCCCGTCCGAGCTCTGTCCATTCCCTTAAGAAGACCGGAAACTAGCTTATGAGGTACCACGCTCGTATAAACTTAAGAGTTTATGCGAGCGAGATTTAGTTCGTCACTTCTTATTATATCTTAGATTTATACTATATAATTTAGTCTAACAGCTAGACTATATATATATCCAGGGGAGGTTCGTCAGTATACGTAATAATGTGTTTATTACTGTGTGGTTACTTGTGTGATCGCGTGTGTTCGTGTGTGCGTGTTCGGTGGTAGTCTGGTCGCGGCTGCTTAGGGCAGCGAAATGAACAGGATGTCTTTGGCGCCTTATTGTCGGCCGGCTGGTGTGTGTGTGGGAGTGAGTGGAGGTGAGTGGGTTATATGACTGAGTGATATACTCACATGTATATGAGACGTATACATATCGTTCTCCCCCTGGGGTTAGGTGGCTCCCGGCACCTTAGGTTACATGGTTAACAAAAATCTCTATACATATGGTAATAGAGTGAAAAATGTTCAGAGACACAAAATCCTGGGTTGTTAAATGTGAAGATGGGGGGGGTGCTGAAGTGAATCTGATGGTCCCAAAGGGGCATCTTGAACTGTAAGTATGGGTATGCGATGTTGTGTCTCCGAAGAGTAACGTTGTGTCTCACCAGAGTATATGTTATATCCATTATCACACGAGAGATTACACCATATTTCGTATATCACTGGTAGGATTTTCTTTTCTAATGTTATATTGTTCACGTGATATGTCACTGTCATTGTTTGGAATCTCATTTTCTAACACTGTTCTATGGTCAGTTTGGTGTGTCACTTAGCATTTGTTTTATTTCACAGTATGTATGGTGTGTAATAAAAATTATTTTGATATTCAAGATATTGGGTGAGACACAAGAATACACTTAATCTAGGTTTACAGTAAGTCGGGAATGGGGTTGAGATGTTTTGGAAGATCTTATTTCGTGCAAAAGAATTTGGTTAATACCACAACTATAAAGAGGATGATTAAGATTGAGAGGGCTGTGGAAGTATAGGGCAGTTTTTGGCAATGAAGGTCGAGGGAGTCCATGTCAAGAGTAGTTGATTTATTCAGTAGATGTACCATGTCTATCTTACTTGGAAGGATGGTAGTGGGGACCTTAGGTATGGGTGGGTAGGGGTAGATTTCCGAAAGGGAGAGTCTCTTGATCGGGTCCATAGGTATGTTGCTAAGAATAAATTCTTGAAAGATAGTTGATGTTTAAGGTGGATAATTAATTATGTATTTCATTTTGGAGGATGAAGGTTATGTCTCAGTGAATGAGGATATGTTTATCTGACTCTCGCTAAGGTTATATTGGTCGGAAGGAAGTGGAGAAGTTTTATTAGATATGCGGAAGGGAGTTCTTATTGGAAATGGGCCATTTTAACCTCCACTGATAGATACATGACGTCCTGCATCTTCAGGGGCGAGAGCTAGAGTGCATGTTTAGTTTCGTCGACGCAGGGTCATGGGATGAGACTTATGCTTGGGTGAGTTATGTGTGAGTGCGGTAGGTGGGTTGTTGGTGGGAGGTGGGATTGGGTCGAGGTTGAGTTTGACCTTTCTCAGCTTCTCTCCATGTATGGTCACGGTTGTGTGATCGGAAGGATCCGTTAGTAGAAAAACATTGTTAGGGAGTGAGCTTGTGACTGTGAAGGGACCTAAGAACTTGGGTCTGAGTTTGTTAGTCCTGGTTGAGTCTTTGACCATGACAGTGTCACCAAGCGCTATGTCAAGTGGAGTTAACCGTTTGTGTTGTTTGGTCTTTGTCTTTTCTTGGGCTTCTTTGAGGTTTTCCTTGACTTGTTTGTAAATGGTTTGCATACCTCTTTTGATGCAGTGTGTGAGGTTGTCTAGGTTGTATAAGGGGGGGAGTTGAAGATTTGGTAGGGTAGGCGCATTGGCTGGCCAAAAATGATCTCATGTGGGGACATCTTTGTTGCGGAATTGACTGTGCTGTTGATACTGGCTTGTACCTGTGGTAGCCAATCTTCCCAACTGTCCATGAGATCGCTGACTAAAGGTCTGAGCACCTCTAGGACTTTGCGATTTGTTCGCTCAGTCAGACCATTTCCCTGTGGGTGGTATGCAGTGGCAAATGTTTGGTCAATGTTGTAGAGGTGTGCTATTTCGCGCATCACCTCATTTTTAAATTCTGATCCATTGTCAGATAACATTGTGTGTGGTATGTTGTATCTACAAAAGATATTGTTAACTAGGGCTTTGGCTACAGTCTCTGCTGTTTTGTCTTGGAGTGGTATTAGGATTGTGTATTTAGAGAAATATTCTACTGCTGTGAGTATATAATTGGAACCTTGATGGCTGGTTGGCATTTTGAGTAGATCAATGCCAAGTGTTTCCCATGGTTCAGCAGGGAGTTGTTTTGGGTCAGGGCCTCTGAATTGGTTGCAAGTGACACAAAAGTCAATATGCGTGGTTATGTCTCTTTTCATGTTTTGCCAGTAGTATGAGTGCCTAGCAGTGTTTAGTGTCTTATCTCTGCCTGAGTGGCCTCCCATTGCACTGTCGTGCAATATGTGTAGGACCTTGGGGACTGTGGCTCTGGGGATAACAGTAACCTCTCTGGTGTTAGTGGTTCTTCTTATGATTCCTTCGACCAATTTGTGTTCCTCTATAGGGACAGGTGGTCGGGACTGTAAGGGGGTTTGTGAAAGGAGATGTTGTTTTATTGGAGACCATATAGGGTCTCTGTCAGTTTCATCTCTAAGTTCTTGCATAGGTATGCATGTGGTTTGGGTTATAGGTGTGATGTGAGTTTGTCTGCTCAAGCAGTCTGCCACTACGTTAGCTTTCCCAGCTAAGTATACGATCTTGGGATCGTAATCAAGGAGAGTTGCTTTCCATCTAGCAACTCTCCCATGTAAGTTTTTGGAGTTAAAAAGATAGACTAGGGGTTGGTGGTCTGTTAGTATGGTAATCTTATAGCCTAAAATGAGGTATTTAAAGTGTTTTAGTGCCCATATGATTGCAAGTCCTTCTTTGTGTGTAGTTGAGTAGTTACTTTCAGCTTTATTGAGGACTCTACTTGCGTAGGCTATGGGGTGCTCTTTGCCATTGTCATCCTTCTGTTGTAGGACTGCGCCTATTCCTTTAGAGGAGGCGTCTGTGTAAAGGAAGAATTCTTTCTTCATGTCAGGGAAGGCTAGTACAGGGGGTGTGGTCAGAGAGTGTTTCAGTGTGTCGAACCTTTGTTGTTCTGTTTCTGACCATTGAAATGGTTCGCCTTTCCTTGTGAATTTGGTTAGGGGGGAAGCTATGTGTGCAAAATTGTAGATGAAGTGTCTATAGTATGAAGCTAGCCCTATGAAACTTCTCGTTTCAGTTGCGTTTCTGGGTATTGGGAAATTGTTTACTGTATCTATTTTATCTGTGGTGGTATGGATGCCTTGGCTATCTACCTTATGGCCTAGGAAGGTGAGTTCCGTCTGTAGGAATTTACACTTTCCTAGTTGGATTTTCAATCCTGAGTTTTTGAGTCTTTTTAGGACAATTTCTAGTGTATGAAGGTGGTCAGTTTGTGTGGGACTATAGATTATGAGGTCGTCTAAGTAGACGAATAATGAGACTCCTATCATGTCACTGAAAATGCGGGTCATCAACCCTTGTTGGGTTGAGGGGGCATTCTTAAGGCCAAAGGGCATACGTTCAAAATGGAAATGTTCTTTGTCAGTAGAGAATGCAGTTACGGGATTCGATTCATTTGTTAATTCCACTTGCCAGAAGGCAGACTTAAGGTCGATAGTGGAAAATACTGTATTCCCGTTGCCAATGCATTGTAGTACATCTTGCATGGCGGGGAGGGGGTGTGGGTCAGATTGAGTGACATTGTTGACTTTTCTAAAGTCCACAACAGGGCGTAAGGTTCCGTCTTTCTTAGGGATCAGGAAGAGGGGACTGTTCCAGGGACTGTCTGAGTGGGAAATTACGCCTTGGTGTATCATCTCTTGTACACTGTTATTGACTTGGGATTTCCTACTGTGAGGTATGTGGTAAGCGGGAGTGTAGGAAGGGGGGGTATTAGGGGGGATTTGGATGTGATGTTTGATTATATCACATTTGCCTAGTGGTTCACCTTCTAAGGCGATAGCTGATCTATTCCTTTGTAGGAGGGCCATTAGCTTGTGTAGAATATCTCTGTTGGCTGATGTTGTGATTTGGTCTGGATGGATAGGGGTAAGGGGTTGTGGTGGTCTTACAGTGTTGATGTGTTGTGGGAGTGGTTCCTGGATTGGGGAATTATGGAGATGGACTGAACAAATGTTTGTGTTCTTCCTGATTTTGCGATGTTGATCAGAGAGGTTTGTTAACATAGCTAGGGTGTGTTTATTTTCTGATATTATGTCCGAAGAGTGTTCAATTGAGATGTTGGGAAGTCTAGACGTTTCTGAGTCAATTATGACGTCCTGATGTCCGATTGCTCCGGGTATGGATAGTGGGACAGTCATGGAATGTCTAGGGGGAATGATGACTGTGTTAGACATCAATGCCTTTGAGGTGACATAAGGGGGTGGTCGGAAGGAATAGCTGTTAGTTGGAATTGGAGTATTTGAGGAAGGGAGACATGAGAGAGGTTGTGTGTCTGAGTCGGGTGTCTCAGGGACAGTTGGCTCATCATTCACATCTGAGAAGGAGATGTTATTTTTCTCTAGGTCTATAATAGTTTTCCATGTCCTCAATTATTTTAATCCTATTATACCTTGTTGATCGAGACTCCATTCGTCAGCTATGTGGAAAGGTGTGAAACCTACTTGGAAGTTGTTGACTTCTATATTTAAGTCTATGGTGTCGTGTAGAGAAATGGTGCTCCCTTCTATTAGGAGTCCTTCCATATTGGAAATTTGAATTTGGGGTGGGTCATTTAATGCTTCATAGAGTGCTCTGGGGATGATGTTCAGATTTGTTCCTGTATCTACCATCATGTCAACTGTGAGTTGATCTAGGGTCACTTTTAGGGTGACGTAGTTGTGGTGTGTGAGAGATGTTCCTATGGTGGTTTGGTGCGTGAGGCTGGTACGCGTTCCCCCAATCGGTGTTGAGTTGTGCGTGTCGTGTGGGAGGGAGCTGTTTGTTGAGGGGTGGTGAATGGTTTGTTAGTTCTCTGGTGAGGTTGTGGTTGTGATTTCTGTTGGTAACACTCTTCGTTGGAGTGAGTTGTTGTTTTGTGTAGGTTGCAGTATTTGTTTGGATGTGTTGGTGTAGGTAGGAGTGGAGGTTTGGAGGGGGGTGGAGCTTGTATGGTTTGATATTGCACTTTGCATTGCGCATCCGTATGGGAGGTAGTACCATGAACTGAGCAAGGGATGGGGTGGTGTTGTACCTGCGGGTATTGTTGTTGATGTGTTCGACACTGGGCATCGGTGTGGGAAATGGTTCCATGAACTGAGCAAGGGATAGGGTGGCGTGGTGCCTGTGTTTGCATTTGTTGTTTTTGTATGCAGTCTCTAGTGTTGTGACTGTTTGACAAATGGTAGGAACACCACTTAGAAGATTGTCCTTGATTGGTGGGAGGGGGCTGCTGTGACTGAAGGCTATTTAGTCTGGGGAGATAGTGGGGGGTGGATAGAGATACATTGCAAGCATTGGTGAAATCTAGGATATAGGTATAAGCTAGTGGGTTTCTAGTGTTTAGTTCCCTTTTGGAGGCTTCTTTTAAACACTTTGGAGGGAGTTGGGAGAGATAAAAACCTATCTCAAAGAACGTGAGTAAATGTTCAAAGGTCATGACCTTGTTACCGTATTGGTCAGTGTGAAGCCAAGGGCTGTTGTTCTCTAAGTCCTCTCTAACTTCTTTAATTTTGTTTGCTACAAAATCCATAATGTTCGGTTGTGTTTGAACTCTAGTGTTATTGAGGAAAGTGAGAAGGAATTGAATGTTGTTTGGTTGTTTGTTCTGAAAGACATTAAGGAGGTGGTGTTTATAATCTTGATATGTGATTCCACATGCAGCTAAACTGTCTAGCATACGTGCCTTTGAACGGAAAATGTCTGATGCCTCTATTTTCTGACGGCACAAATTAATTTGATCTAAGTCAGAGTAGTGATTGTTCTTGGAGAAAAAGAGATCACATGCTGTCAGAAAGTCAGTAATGGATAATCCACTATCTTGGGAAAAGGTTGGAATTTCTGTGAGAGGGGAAATGGTTTGATAGTTGTTAATTATTGTTGGTTGGGGTTGTTGGTAAGGATAATATTGTGGATTTGGAGGAAGGTTAGGTGGTGGTTGGTGGTGTGGTGTGGAGGTGTGTTGACCGGATGGGTTATGGGGAGAAGGAAAGGGGAAGTTTTGGTAGACATGGGGAGCGTGATGGAGGGGTTGGTACTGTGGGTGCACGGGAGGGGGAATTAGGGGTGTCGAGATATGGGGGTTGAACTGTTGACGGTTTATAGGAGGAGTAGCTTGAGCAAATGATGTGGTGGGAGGAATGGGTTGTTGTGGTTGAGAGGGGTTGAAGGGATCTTCTTGAGAGGGTTGGTTATAAAAGGGTAAGACATCATTATAATAATGAGCACTTATTGGAGTATTTGCCTTAGGAGCGGCGTTGTCAGAGTTATGTGAGTGGTCATGGTCTAAGGGTTGTGTGGGAATGTCAGCCTGTGGATTTATTTGTTGAGGGTCTGGTTCGTCTTTCCTATATTCTAATTCCTGAGGTGGATTTTCCTCTTGAGATTTAGAGAGGATGCTTTCTACCGCTTTCATGAATTTGCTTCTCGTTCCTGTCGCCATGTTAGTGGTTAACTATAGGTGGGGAATCTAAGTCGAATTGTTAAGTCAGAAAGATGTGGTACACATTACTTAAAGGGTGTATGTTAAGGTTAGCTAAGAGAAAAAATAGGGGGGATATAGGGTGTCAAGGGTTATACATTATGCTTATACATATATATATATGAAGTGGAATTACATGTGATTATATCAACAATTTATATAATGGACATAGAAATATATGGAATTGCTATTCGATAAGTTGTAGCACTGTGGTGAAGAAAGATAGTTGTAACTAAAATTTGAGTTTAAAATTGGAAATTACAAAATGCTTGTAACATGTTAGATTCTTCTAGTTAAACAATGTTAGGATTGTGGGGCTAGTGATATTGAGTGTTATACCATGGTACAAATGCAATAAAAAAATGTTATATATATAAAAGATATACAATGTAAAAGGGCATATATATTATTGGGAAGAAAAAAAATTGATATTGGCAAAAAATTATGTGATTATATTAGTTATTGAAATTTTGTTTGTTTTGTTTTTTAATATATTATTCTAAATAATAATTTGGGACAGTACAAGATAGAAGTATGCAAAAATGTTTTTAACTTACTTGTGTAACTTAATTATGTAACTTAGTTTTGTAATATGATATTTTTGTTTGAATTATTAAATCACTAGAGACTGAATTATTAATCAAAGAAAGAAAAAAATTGGAGTTTAACTATCGTTAGTTATTGGTTATATGTAGGTTTAAAGTGAATCTTACACTATTATATATTTAACAATAGAGTACCTTGATGGGTATGATTTAGATTAGGTATATATATCGATGTGTGGGCCGGTCCGTCAGGTGTGGCTGTGGCGGCCCGTAGATTTGTTTGTCCTTACGTACGACGTGATTGGGTGTGTGCAATCACCGCTGGGTGGTAAGGCTTGCGGGGGGGGGGGTTGCCTCATTGACGTGCTCGTAAAAAAAGGAGATAAGGCAGTATCAGGGGTTGGTTGGTTTTGATTGGTTATTAGTTGTTATCTTTAATGTCTAGAATTGTGAAAGGTTGGTATAGTAATTACCTTGGTTAGTAGTGGGTCGATAATTAGGAGTCGGTGATGATGACGTACTGGTGGTGCAATTGAGATATCTTCTTGGAGGGGTGGTTATAACTTGGTGTTCTTGGTAGGGGGGTACCGTGTTGAGGTGTTGCTGCCACCAGGTGGTTTGAAATGTAAATTTCACCACCGTATTGAAGACTTCTCGGAGGGTGCGGTTGGTGTTGGATTATGGAGTTGGGTACTTGTGTGTGTCGAGAACTCTGGTATTCTTTCTTCTGGTAGGCGTGGCTGACGATTTCATTCAGGTTTCTTCTTCGGAGATGTGGGAATGAAGACCGCTGCCGCCATTTTATGTATCCTCTTTATAAGGCGGCTTCATAAAGAATATTCACAATGTTTCCTTTTCTTTATTGGTTCACAATTTCTTCTATGGTTCTACACTAAGTCAATCACCTCCTGGTTCTATATTACAATTGCACTCTATTATTCCTTGGTACGTATCATCGGACCGACTCCCCGTCCGAGCTCTGTCCATTCCCTTAAGAAGGCCGGAAACTAGCTTATGAGGTACCACGCTCGTATAAACTTAAAAGTTTATGCGAGCGAGATTTAGTTCGTCACTTCTTATTATATCTTAGATTTATACTATATAATTTAGTCTAACAGCTAGACTATATATATATCCAGGGGAGGTTCGTCAGTATACGTAATAATGTGTTTATTACTGTGTGGTTACTTGTGTGATCGCGTGTGTTCGTGTGTGCGTGTTCGGTGGTAGTCTGGTCGCGGCTGCTTAGGTCAGCGAAATGAACAGGATGTCTTTGGCGCCTTATTGTCGGCCGGCTGGTGTGTGTGTGGGAGTGAGTGGAGGTGAGTGGGTTATATGACTGAGTGATATGCTCACATGTATATGAGACGTATACATATATATATGTATATACATATACATATATACATATACATATATATATATACATATATACATATATATATATACATGCATATATACATATATATACATATACATATATATACATATACATATATATATATACATATATATATGTATATATATATGTTTATATATGTATATATATATATGAATGTATGTATATATAGGTATATATACTGTCATTACCAACCGTAAATCGAATGAGACTTCCAAATCTCCCGCCTGCTGCGATCGAAGTTTTGAAGCCGTCTCATCACCCCAACGTTGCTCATATGTATGATAACGTGCGCCATACGTTCGGCTTCGAAGCATGACCATGAATCGATAAGCCACGCCCTCGTCGATTATATAAAGGTCACCGGCCCCAAGCCGACCCTCTCGCTTGTCTACAACCCCCCTTGTGGACTTCACCTTCCTGGTCTCACCCCTTCGACGCTGTTGATCGTTACATGTGTGATTTCGCAAGTATTAGTGTAAACCATTGTCTTGGACATAATCCTTTGTTTGCTTATTGTATGTATTTTACTAGAAATGTATATTTGTATTAGATTCCTCAGAATACTGTGCATGTATGTTTGTAAATGTAAAAACAGTAAATCTTTTCTTTCTTTTGTCATAAATATAGATTATTTAAGTGTTGTGTAGACTTTCATATGAACCAACCCTCCGTATAACCTTGCTTACATCCCATTCTTATATGAGTTGTTAATCGGAACGTACCGTAATCTACCTATAATCTCTATACGTTCCACTTTGTTACGGGCTTGCTCCCGAACTGGAATTCGACTTACCCCTAGACTCGAAATTAGTTACATACATTCCTTCAACTTAGTCCAAACCTAGCAAGCCCATGACAATTGGGGGATTGCCAAGGGATGGTAAATTATATTTAGGTGATATAAATTAGCGACCCGTAGGTAATATCGAAGTTTGTTAACCACTTAACGTCAATTCTCAGTAACACGTACGATTGCCATTTTGGTTCATTACTATCATACACTCGCTATCAATGAACTATTTACATATGTTCTATTTATGTTTAAAATACCAATATTACATTAGGTTAGATGATAGTATGTAAAACAATAAGGTGTCGATTATTCGAAGTGTGAGACCCTGACATTCATTTGTCCAACATTTTCAATCGGTTCTAAAGGAGAATCTCTATTTATCAAGTTCGCAGTAACTCACCCAAATAATTTCCGGTATTCAGCTACCAATCATTCCCGAGTTAACAAGCGACCTTTCAAGCTACTCTCTTGCTATAGATTTCGTCAAACCATCGTTATGACCCAGTTATAGTGACCTTTTCCTCAGTATCTGTGCTTAGGAGATTCATACTTTCCCCCCACAGCTTCTAAAGTTAACTATACCTGCACAGTAAGCCATGTATTCTAAGATTCAAAACATTAGTTAGCCATATTCTGCTACAGCGA